>NC_081346.1:41427728-41513501 GCF_029784015.1 Lycium ferocissimum
AAAGTTATTACTATCATTGTTATTACTATTATTATTATTATTAAGTAGGAAGCGCCGTCCGAAGGAGACTATTTTCTTAGACATTAAATTCATACTGCATCTAAATTTGCTTCGTTTTACTTTTTCGATTCATGCTTCGAGAGATGCTTTACATATTCGACATCTTCCGTGCGACCGAATTTCTTGGGGGCCGCGTTTCATGCAACGTTGTACTCCGGATGAAATTTTGCTATTTTAGAAGATGTTCCGGCAGAGATGGCGAGCTCCATTTCGGTTCGGAGTGTTGCGGAGTCAAGCACTATGTCATGATATTTGTATATCCTAGAGACTTTGCGAACGGGTCTCATGGATAGGGTGACGGAGGAGCGAATCGCTATAGATGTTAAAAGAGTGTGTATTTTCGGATGTTGTCGGTTGGTAAAATTACGTGATTGTTCAAGGTTTTTCCATTTTGTATAAAGGATGTTGATCTCTATTTTGAAAAGTTTCATGTTTTAAAATTTTTTTTTGAAATGACAAAGGTCTTAGTAACGCCGAACGTTTAAGGCTTCGCTCGACTCGAGGAGAGTCGGGTGCCCATCACGCCGATAAAGATTGGGGTGTGACAACACACAACTAACATACTAAACAAAATTAATCCATTTCCATTCCAATTCCATACACCACACGGCCAACACCTATATTTCCAACTTCAACCAATTCATTCAACTTTCATTTCCAATGAATTCCATTATAACCACAACTAGAATACAACATAAAATTCAACTCATCATCTCACTTACACACTAATACACGCACATTACCACATGCACACACATACACACCCACCATGCAAACTTCCATATTCTCATGAATTCTATCCATTTCTACATACTACAACATAAACAAAACCTTCATAACATATAAAAGGGGATGAAATCTTACCTTTTCCTTCAACTTCCTCACTTAGCTAGATTTTGTAAGTGCGAGACACAAGGTGTCTCTTGCTAATGACCTCTTCAACCTTGCTAGGACCTTCCAATAGGTAGAAAATAATTTTTGAACAATTTTTCCTCTAAGGTCCTTTGCTCTATCACCATGGCCGAATGGCCTTGTTCATTTCTCTTTCTCCAAGTTTTTTTCATCTTTAAAGATGAAGACAATTATGTCTTATTTATCCTTTCTTTCACCACTTTCCCATCTTTATTTTCAAGCCCCTCAAGTATAAGAATATAAGCACATGGCCTTATTCTTTCTCTCCAAACTTCTTGAACCTTCTAAGGATGAGAAAAGATGATGAATTTGTCATCTTTTTTTTTTCACCACTTTTCTATATATATATATATATACATTTAAGCCCTATAAGTAAGAACATGGACACATGGCCATGAGTGGGGCCCACCCTTTTTTGTCACATGGCCAAAGTGGCATCTCAAGAATTTTCTTGAACACTTTGTGAAAATACCGTTTTGCCCCTAGCTCTTCGCAATATTACCATAGGCCATTTTACGAATTTCTTTTTACCCTTGGCCTTTCTCAATATTTCCATACCACCAATGTTCATAAATAATATTCCTAACAACTAGACGTTAAAAGAATTCTTGAAAATGATCTTGTCCTTAACTTATACGACTTTCTCGAATTATCCGAATGTATTTAAAATACGGGATATAACATCCTCCCCCTTTAGAACATTCGTCCTCGAATGTTCACTGATCTACGAGTCTTGTAGCACTTCGGGGGTCCGTTTATGGTCGTTCTTCTCTTTATGCCCATTCCTTATCCTTTACCTTATGCTCCTTGGCCTTCACACAAATCCTCGCTTATGTCATAGGTTTCCTGCGGGTACTTGAGAATATGGTGATCCTTTTTTTTTTTTTTGGTCTAATATAATATAGCCGCCCCCCCCTTTTATGGCTCCTTATATGCCAATTCTTCTTTTCAACTCCGTGTACAACATAGCAAGATTTCTTATCATAAGTTTTTCCTTTTACTTTAAAGTCGATACCCTCGCATATGAGATATCATACATGTTCATATACATATACACATATAATTAGTATCAACTAACCCACAAAATACTCAGACGCTTATTCAAGCCTATCCAAATTCCAGAGCCGTGACGTACTTTCTCGTCTTTTCTTAGTCTAGCCCGTTGCACGTTACGTGGCCTTTTATGGTCTCCAACCATCTCATATATTCTAATTTCACTTAGGCCATTACGCTGCTTTTCATTTTGTCTTTTACGTTCCTAATCTTTGGAATTTCTTATACTTCAGGGGTCACCCATCATGCTCCCGCACCCGAGCACGCTTAACCTCGAAACTTTTTTAATCTGTCTTATCTTTGCCATAATCGTGTACGCTTTTTCATATGGCCTTTATTACATAATCCGACGATCAAAGTTTTGCTGTGATTCCGAGGCATATCTCAGTAAACATCCTTCTTGTGCAATTACTATTTTACCCTTGCACGTTCTTATTATTCGAAATACGTACACCGCAAATGTCAACAATACCTTACGGGGCATATGGCCACATATCACCTTCTAGCCATCCGGAACTTTCGTTTCGTATAACAACAAATATTTTCGGACTTGCTCCCTTGTGAACCTTTCCATATCGTTACTTGCTTCCTTCCGTCGTATACAAAGGCTTACATATGGAATTTCTTATTTCATTCCCCTATGACTTGGCTCTATCGCACGATCTATGACGAGGAAAGAGATCAACGGTCCCTAGATGCCCCGTAGCCTCATTTATAAATGTGGCGCGACCACACCATAAATCGTGGACTCATCGACACGACTTTGCAGAACAACCCAGCGGACAGTTCGCTGCATTGCCACTTTGTCACGCCACAACCTTATTGGTGGCGTGATGGTGTCACGACCCGGCCCGTGGCGGTGACTAGTGCCGAGTTGGGCACCCAACGCATTCGTCAAACCTCAATCACACACAATCGGCTTATGCCGATACAAATATCAAACGCTACTTCAAACACATCTCAAACTCAAACACATACATATATATATGTCGGCAGAATAAGGCTGTCGATGTTACAGACTGCCCAAAACATATAATATACAAACACAACCGTCCCACGTGGTAGGCACACAACCCACGCATACGTCTCACGGGCCTCCTAAACAAACCAACCCGCAGACTCATATGACGGGATGTGGCCCCGCCGTACCCCCGAACACACACACATATATGCAACGAACGAGTATATACCAAGATGTGGGCTCTCGGATAGAAGGAGCACTCCAACACGAAGAAAGACAGTCTCCCCAACCGGCGGGTCACCAACCGTCGTCCGTACACGCGGGCATGAAACGCAGCCCCTCGAAGAAAGGGGTCTCGATGCGAAATATGTGCGAGAGTATGCGAAAGCGGAAAATACGAAGAAATAATCCAGTCACGCTCGGAAAATGTATATATCGAAAGTAAGTACATTTCCAAATGCCAAATGTGTATTTTTAAAAATAAGCATGCGAAGGGTAGAAAATATGGTCGCTCCCGCTTTGTCCCGACGGCGCCATAACACAAAGATAACACGAGAGGTTTCAAATTGTCACGACCCAACCCCGTAGGCCGTGACTAGCGCCCGCCCTGGGCACCCGTACGTACCAAAAAAAGCCACAAATAATAACTCGGATATTTAGAAAATTTGGGCGAGAGTTTCCTCGTTTTTCTTAATAACCAAAATTTACCCGCGTACGTAAAATACCAACAAAGGCCGCACGCCAACATAGCCATATACATATATATAGGCGAGCCGACAGTCGCGCGCGGGAATAAACCGCCCCAAACATACAATGCGTGCATATAGTCAGACAGACATAACCACGCTTACGGACATGCCTACGTACCTCTACACGGAAGTAACAAAGTCATATATGACGGACGGGCCCCGCCGTACCCCCGAACAAATATGCACAAATGTAACAAAAAGGCCGTACTCAAAATGCCGGGCTCGGACAAGGAGCTCTCCAAAATAGCTGAACGGAGTCCTACAGGTCAGAAGCGCTCGAAACGTGTATGTCAGCCAAGACCGCGGCATGAAAGCAACGACCCCGAAAGAAAGGGTCGGTGACGGAAAATGTCTGCGAGTATGTAAAGCATAGAATATAGTAACGGGATCATAATCGGGGTCAGTTCCACAGAACAAATATAGTATCAACACGAACCGAAGATGAGAATCGAGGACTTGCCTTTAAATCGTGTGTCATATATATCCGTGTCATGTCATAATATCATCATATATACATCACCGTACCGGCCTTCTAGCGAGGGACTCGGTGAAATGTCGCGTACCGTACCCGCCTTTATGAGGGACTCGGCCAGACCGGCCCTTTCGGGACTCGGTGAATAATCACATCATCGTATACCGTACCCGGCCCTTTCGGGACTCGGTCGTACCCGGCCCTTTCGGGACTCGGTGAATAATCATAGCATCATATATCGTACTCATGTAACTATATGCATACAACAAACAGATAACCAAGCTACTTTTCATAACTCAAGGACCAAATGTGTTTACCGCCATCCAAAAGTGCATAAGCGAGTTGATTGACGGGAAGTAGTAAGGAGAGCTTAAGTTTCTCTTCGGTCATTTACGTGTCAAAATATGTCATACAACTATTTTTTATAATTAAGATGATAACCAAAAGCTTTCTTTAAGTTTCGCTTAAGTGCGTCAAACAAGGCACCATAAGGAAATCTCTCGGAATACGGGGACCCACCTCGGTCGGAGTTGAGGCGGTGTATCCAATTTGTGATCGTTAATTGACGGAGTCATGTATAGACCAAGACCAACCAATTAGTTTGGACAAGTTTTAGTTGCTTAAAGGATCCTTTGAACAAAACATGAGTTTCTTAATTCCAATTCTATTGAATGAAAAAGGGCCAAATTCAAACTTGGATTTCTAGGAGTAGAATCGTCCCCGAGTCCAAATCCGAGCCTAGTACACCTAAGACATGCCAAGAGAAGAAACGAGAGCTTTACATACCTTATTGGCTTTACGCCTTTCCAACTTCACTTCCCGTTTCGCCATCTGCAATGGTCACATTGACCAGTTACTATTCATGAAACTTACAATTTCCAAACTTAACCAATATTGTTCTATAACAATTTAGGGCAGCATCTCCCCTACACATATAACTGTCCCCCGAGATTCAACTCGGCTCAAAATGATCAACAACAACCCAACAACAACACCAAGAACATCAACAACTGAATTGAAACGCATTCTAACATATATTGTCTTCTTTTTCAAATAAAGCAACATCTCCCAATCTAACTTTGCATTTTCAAATCGGTGTCAATATTTTCATATTTCTACATTGGCCAAGATCATTCCAATATAATTATAAGTGTTTTCATATCATTTTACAAAATATTCACAAAATATACAAAATATACAAATTTTCCATGAAACCATAATTCATCCGAAACTTCCTAATCTTCAACATACATATTCCATAACACATTTCCATCTCCTCCTTTTATCAACAATATTCATAATTTGCACCTACAATTCATTTCCATACTTATGCAAATTTCCCATAACCTCACTAATTTTCCTACAATCGTTTTACACCAAATTTTCATGAAATTTTTGGCTAGCATTCTCCCCACTTACTCCACAGACCACTTCACTACAACACAATTAACATAACAAATAAAATTTAATTTTTCTTCTCCAATAACTCCATTTTCGTCCACCCTCATATATACATATCTATAACACACAATTTTTATACTTTACATTTCTCTCCATATACTACAACATATACATACAATTCTTCCAATATAAAAAGAGTAGAATTTTTACCTTTTTCTAATTCTTCCACTTGCCACAAGAAGCACTTTCTTGACTCAAAATTTATATCATGATGGAGAGGGTCTTGAGCTTAGTAGGAATATACAAAGATTACAATTTTTGAATCAAAGATGGAAGCCCTCAATTTTTTCCTCCTTCTTTCCCTTAGCCGTGACCTTTTTTTTCTTTTCCTCTCAATTTCTTTGTTCTTGAAGTTTCTTGAAAATGAATAAGGATAGCCCCCTTTTAATTATTTATCACATGATTTAAATTAAACATGGGCTTGGACCCATTTTTCCACTCATAGCCGGCCACCCCCTTTGTTTTGGGCCTCTTTTTCTTTTTTTTTTGAGCCCAATTAGTAGGTCAATATTTTGTAATCCCCGAAACTAATTTGCAAAATTTCCAATCTTGCCCTCGGACTTTCTCCATGTTTCGCATTCATATTTTTCAAAACCAACAACATACATATTGACCAAAATCAAAATATTGCCTTATTCTTACAAGTCACAATTATTTTTGAATTTCCCGTATATGCAAAAGTACGGGATATAACATCCTTCCCCTTTAGAACATTCGTCCTCGAATGTTCAACTAGTCCCTTAGTAAGTCTTATAAGGATCTCGGGGGTTTCCTTATCATCATAACATACGGTTCCATCTATTGATTATATTTCCTTTTCGTTTTCCCCCCTTAGCTCCTCAAGTCATCTCCTTTCTGCTACTACCCCGTCTCGATAGCTTAACACATGCCATGTCTTTAGTATTCAACATCCTTACCTTACGACAATGTACCTAGGTCTAAGACATATCCTGGATCAAATTCCTCCCCTAGTCGAATCTTGTATTTTATGAACTCATCTCGGCAAGGAACATTAGTTATAGCCCGAGTATCTATATCTACTTCCCCCCTTTTTGGGGTGTACTTATCGTTACTGGATTATACTTGCCCTATATTCATGTTCTCTAATCTCAGTCACGCCACCCTTTTGTTCCGCCATTTTAATTCCCGTGTCGTTGCCCTTTTCATTTTTCTCTTCCTATGTTTTATTGTATTAACACTTCCTGAGCTTAACTTGTCGTGAAAACTACATCAGCTTACCTAGGACATTTGCGCTAGTTGTTTTCTTTTCAATCGAATTTCGGTATCTGATCCGATTAACACCTTCCATATACCGTTGCATCGGTTACCGGAATACGCACACTCGCTAACATAGTCATGCACGGAGTAGCACCCGCTTTCCGGTGCACATATGTAATTGCCAATATTCCACTTTCAAAGGATCCCTCAAACACCCCCAATTCCCGGAACCGTGACGCCTCTTCTTTTCTTTCCCCGGTCTAGTCCACTTCACCTACGCGACCTTTTAAAATATTCGTCTACTCGATATATTCTAAGTCTCTCTTTAAGCTACCCCAGCTCCCCATTTACTTTTCCGGCTGAAATTGTAAGACTTTCAGAAACTTCCCAGGGGGTCACCCATCTTGGAATTTCCCTCACTCTAGCACGCTTAACTTCGGCCTTCGGCGAAATACGAGGCTTTAGCGCCGTATAATCGCATTTTCTTCACCGCATCACCCTCGTCGCGTAACTTGGAGTAAAGCAAAGTCTTGACTGTTTCGAGACGCCCCCGTGACACAATTACCATTTTACCCTTCACTCGATTTTTCCTATTCATTATCACCTATGGGTAAAACCATTCTTCGTCTTAGTCTCTGATTATAGCGACGGACACACCTTAACGTTATTTATACATACTATCGGTTTCATTCCCACCTATGGCTACATTCACCTATGATAAAATCATTATCATAAGTTCAAAAAAGTAAGTAAAATAACCATACTTGGGGATCGGGAAAATCGTCATACCAAACTCTCTCAAACGTCATCGAAAAGTGCAAAAGAAGGTCGCGGGACCCACGGACGAGCGTCAACCCGAGCCGGGCCCGCCTATGGAAATCATACTCATCACACGTCATACAACCTCCCACGACGATATCGAGGCAATCCGAGCCCTTAGTCGAAAGTTATGAGCGTTCGTAGTTTCAACATCGTTTAAGAATAAGACTCTTTTGAAAACCAAGTTTTTGTGCAACTTTAAAATCAATTTTTCCAACAACATCAAAACCAATATTTTCTCACATCAACACACGAGTACCAAAAGACAAACGCGAATATAGACGGGCTCGGATCATGAGAATGGAATTTCCTCGAGGCTAGTAAGCCTATATTGAACTAAGACATGCCAAAAGAAAGAAGGGTTAAGCTTTACATACCTCGCTCGCACACAACGCTAATCCAACTCAAACTTATATCTCGAACTCCCCAAGATCTACATGACATTAACAAATACCAACGTCAACCAAGCATTTAGAAGTTCATTTCCAACTAACACATAATCCTACGGAAAATTGGGCAGCACTTCCTCTATAAATGGACCAACCCCGAGAATTCAACTCGGCCAAATTCAACAACACAACAACATCAACAATCATTCCAACAATATCCATAATCAATTCTAACACATTCGAACATTAATAATCCTTTTCCACACATTCCAACAATATTCCAATTATACTTACTACAACTACATACATACAAACCAACATGTAATCAAACTAACGCATACTCGATTATCCATCCAAAACCATTCAAACAACATTCAAGAACTCTTTAACTAATTCACACAATATTTCCAACAATCCAACAAACACTCCATTCCACCCGAAATGATCCCCAAACCCGAGAACCTCAACTCTAATACATTCCTCGATTTCAAATCGTGATTTACTTCAACAATCCACACTCTAACCATGCCATTTCCATAAACATAAAAATCACACTAAATACACAAAATCCTCCAAAACAGCCCATACACTTACAATACCAATTTGAATCATTAAACTCTTATTTCCAACATAGAATCTACATAACAACAACAACCAAAATTCCAAGAAAACTAATTCATTTCTTAACACATACAAAGGGCCATATTCGGCCAACACCCATATATGTATACTTCATGATTTTCATCCATTTCAACACTCTACAATAACCAAACATACTACATAAAACTCATGCACCACCTTTAACACAACATACACACATGCACGGCCAAACTACCACACACACGGCTTCACTTCAAATACAAAACTTTCATGAATTTCATCCATAACAACATACAACAACACACATAAACCCTTCATAACTCATAAAACAAGATTAGAATTTACCTTTCTTCACAACCCCTCAACTTATCCAAAGTTGGCCAAAGATGAAAACGAGTGATCCAACGCTTGAAACAACACCTCCACGTTACTAAGCACCCTCAAATTAGTAGGTTTGCTTAGGAGAAATAATTTTGGGAAGGCTAAATCTTGGTCTTGATTTTTCTTCAAGTTGGCCGAATGGTTGTTGGTTGTTCTCTCCAAGTTTCTTGATTTTTCTAGTGAATGAAGTAGATGATAAAATGGTCCCTTAGTCATCTTTTATTACAACTAATAGCCAACCATGTGGCCATGGCCCACTCCTAAGGTGGCCGGCCACATGGCCTCTTTTATTTCCTCAATTTCATTCAATAATTGTCAACTTCCACAATTTCCACTTTTGGTCCCGAAGTTTCTTTGGTGTTTCCATACCAATAACGTCATACACACTTAGGTCACACGACAAAATCGAAGGTCACACGTCCCGACTTCGTACCCCGAAATGGTCTCAATCCTAACTTTTCATAGTTAACCCAAATCGTCCCGTTGTTCAAAATACGGGATGTAACATCCTTCCCCCCTTTGGAACATTCGTCCTCGAATGTTCAACTAGTCTTATAAGGTCGCATAAGGACCTCGGGGAAGATTCCCGTTATTTATAAATACCAAATTATCGGTTTCCGGACCCTTACTCGCTGCCATCAAACAACATCCATACAACAAACACACATACATAAAAATATTATAAGAAAGGCTCATATACCTGGATCCGCATTTGGTGCCGCCTGGATCCCGCCTACTCGCCAAAGCGTATATGCGGTTCGAAGGACCGCCGGAACCGGGGACTCCGCCGCGACACTCTACGCCACGGCCTCCGGTGCCGGCACATCCCCCGACCCATAGGGCGCGTAGGCCGCCGATGAAGATGAACCGGCAATTGATCCGGTAGGGCCGCGCCGCACGGCCAAACTAACCCTGGCCGGGCAATCCCTCATCTGATGGCCCTGACGGCCACAATTAAAACAAGCACCACTGGCCCGGAAACACTCTCCCGGGTGTGGCCTCCCACAGTGGGGGCACGGAGGTCGGGGTGGTCTCATCTGACTGGGACCTCCGCTTGCCTGAGGACCTAAGGCCCTAGAACTCTGATCCGCCCGGGACGGTCCTATGTCATCAAATCTCCTATTAACAGACTGAGTATCCCGGCCTGGCGGCGGAAAATATCCACTAGACTGATACTGAGGCTGCCCGCCGCGGAAATCTCCTGAATAGCCCGCTGATCTGGCCCTCTTGGGCGGCCTCCTGTCACGATCTCTACTGGACTGCTCAGCTCGATGCCGGTCTTCCATTCCCTGGGCGTGCGCCTGCAATCGGGCAATGTCCATATCGGTCTGCGCCGCCATCGTCATGCAGCTGTCAATCAGGTAGCTGTCTAACCCTATCACATACCGATGCATTCGGTCGGCCATATCCGCCACTATAGCAGGTGCATACCGGGCCAGAGAATCAAACTCCAAGTTATATTCACGAACACTCCGACCCCTCTGTCGTATCTGCAGAAATCTATCGACCCTTGCCCTCCGCAACTCCGGGGGCAAAAAGTGACGGAGAAAGGCAGCCGTAAACTCATCCCACGTGGCTGGGGAAGCATCCTCACCCCGGGACAGCTCCCAGGACTCATACCAGTTGGCCGCAACATCTCGTAGTCTGTGCGAGGCTAACTCAACGGACTCGGTCTCCGAAGCCCCGACCGGTCCCAATGCACGTCTCATCCCCCGAATGAAGTCGGGGTCCTCCCGGGCTTAGACCCGAAAACTCGGGGGGCCACACGTCAAGAAGTCGCGAACCCTCGGCTATCACGCCGTCGCCATCATCATTGCCTCTCTCGCCCGCGTCCGCGAGCTTGTCCCGCCACTATTGTCGTCAATAACCGTACGGCCTCCTCGCCGTCCCGCCCTCCGTATCCGCCGGGGATCGGAGCTGCTGAGGGACCTACTCCAGCCTCCCTGGGTGGTGGAGTGGCCGAACCCTCTGAATGTAAAACAATACCGGGCCTAGCCTGCGCACGAGCCCGTGTAACCCTCGGCGCCCGACTAGCCTCATCTGCCCTCGCCTTGCCCTTCTGGGCAGCCGTCGTCTTCTTCGGAGGCATCTCTGAAAAACATAGCAACTGATCAGAAAAGAGTTATCCTAATAGCACAGTTCTATCGCACGATCTAAGATTCAAGGAAAGGTAACACCCTAAATGTCCTGTAGCCTCCTGTTTATAGATGTGGTGCACAACACACCGATAAACAAGACTCTACGAGACACGGCCTGTAGACATTCCGAGGACAAACCGCTCGATACCACTTTTGTCACGACCCAACCCCGTAGGCCGTGACTAGTGCCCGAGTTGGGCACCCAAACGCATTCGTCAAACCCGAATCACACACACAACTGGCTTATGCCGATACAAATATCAAACGCTACTTCAAACACATCTCAAACTCAAACACATACATATATACATATATCGAAAGCCGATAAGGCTATCCGATGGCGCACTGGCCCAAAACATATAATATACAAACACAACTGTACAGGGTAGGCACACAACCCACATATACGTCTACAGGCCTCTAAACAAACCAACAGACTCATATGACGGGACAGGGCCCCGCCGTACCCCTGAACACACACACATATATGCAACGAACGAGTATATACCAAGATATAGGCTCCGGGATAGAAGGAGCACTCCAACACAAACAGATAGGTCTCCTAAACCGGCGGGCGGGTCCGGTCGTCTGTACCTGCGGGCATGAAACGCAGCCCCCCCCGAAGAAAGGGGGTCAGTACGAAATATGTACTGAGTATGCAAAGCGGAAAATACAGTAAATAACTGAGTCACACTCGAAACAGAAGTATCGAAAGTAAGTACATTTCCAAAATGCCAAATGTGTATTTTTAAAAATAGAAAGCATGCAGAAGGGCACGTACGTAAAATATGGTCGCCGCCCGTCGATGGCGCCATAACACAAGATAACACCGAAGGTTTCAAATCTCCGTACAACCCCAAACGCAACACATCATCACCACACATCATAAGCCATATCACAGCATAACTCCATAAACGGAACCCGGCCCTATGGCGAGGTCTCGGGAACCGTAGCACAGCATAACTCCGGAATATATATCATAATGCGCACGACAACAAACCGGCCCGGGAACCGGCGAACGATGTACCAACAAACCGCACGAGCAGAGTCGTGAGTAACCATATGCATAAAATCATTATCATAAGTTCAAAAAAGTAAGTAAAATAACCATACTTGGGGATCGGGAAAATCGTCATACCAAACTCTCTCAAACGTCATCAGAAAAGTGCAAAAGAAGGTCGCGGGACCCACGGACGAGCGTCAACCCGAGCCGGGCCCGCCTATGGAAATCATACTCATCACACGTCATACAACCTCCCACGACGATATCGAGGCAATCCGAGCCCTTAGTCGAAAGTTATGAGCGTTCGTAGTTTCAACATCGTTTAAGAATAAGACTCTTTTGAAAACCAAGTTTTTGTGCAACTTTAAAATCAATTTTTCCAACAACATCAAAACCAATATTTTCTCACATCAACACACGAGTACCAAAAGACAAACGCGAATCATAGACAGGCTCGGATCATGAGAATGGAATTTCCTCGAGGCTAGTAAGCCTATATTGAACTAAGACATGCCAAAAGAAAGAAGGGTTAAGCTTTACATACCTCGCTCGCACACAACGCTAATCCAACTCAAACTTATATCTCGAACTCCCCAAGATCTACATGACATTAACAAATACCAACGTCAACCAAGCATTTAGAAGTTCATTTCCAACTAACACATAATCCTACGGAAAATTCAAGCACTTCCTCTATAAATGGACCAACCCCGAGAATTCAACTCGGCCAAATTCAACAACACAACAACATCAACAATCATTCCAACAATATCCATAATCAATTCTAACACATTCGAACATTAATAATCCTTTTCCACACATTCCAACAATATTCCAATTATACTTACTACAACTACATACATACAAACCAACATGTAATCAAACTAACGCATACTCGATTATCCATCCAAAACCATTCAAACAACATTCAAGAACTCTTTAACTAATTCACACAATATTTCCAACAATCCAACAAACACTCCATTCCACCCGAAATGATCCCCAAACCCGAGAACCTCAACTCTAATACATTCCTCGATTTCAAATCGTGATTTACTTCAACAATCCACACTCTAACCATGCCATTTCCATAAACATAAAAATCACACTAAATACACAAAATCCTCCAAAACAGCCCATACACTTACAATACCAATTTGAATCATTAAACTCTTATTTCCAACATAGAATCTACATAACAACAACAACCAAAATTCCAAGAAAACTAATTCATTTCTTAACACATACAAAGGGCCATATTCGGCCAACACCCATATATGTATACTTCATGATTTTCATCCATTTCAACACTCTACAATAACCAAACATACTACATAAAACTCATGCACCACCTTTAACACAACATACACACATGCACGGCCAAACTACCACACACACGGCTTCACTTCAAATACAAAACTTTCATGAATTTCATCCATAACAACATACAACAACACACATAAACCCTTCATAACTCATAAAACAAGATTAGAATTTACCTTTCTTCACAACCCCTCAACTTATCCAAAGTTGGCCAAAGATGAAAACGAGTGATCCAACGCTTGAAACAACACCTCCACGTTACTAAGCACCCTCAAATTAGTAGGTTTGCTTAGGAGAAATAATTTTGGGAAGGCTAAATCTTGGTCTTGATTTTTCTTCAAGTTGGCCGAATGGTTGTTGGTTGTTCTCTCCAAGTTTCTTGATTTTTCTAGTGAATGAAGTAGATGATAAAATGGTCCCTTAGTCATCTTTTATTACAACTAATAGCCAACCATGTGGCCATGGCCCACTCCTAAGGTGGCCGGCCACATGGCCTCTTTTATTTCCTCAATTTCATTCAATAATTGTCAACTTCCACAATTTCCACTTTTGGTCCCGAAGTTTCTTTGGTGTTTCCATACCAATAACGTCATACACACTTAGGTCACACGACAAAATCGAAGGTCACACGTCCCGACTTCGTACCCCGTCTCAAAATGGTCTCAATCCTAACTTTTCATAGTTAACCCAAATCGTCCCGTTGTTCAACCATACACACACACGTCTCATACGCGAAAAGGTACAGTAAAGTAAGTAGGTCAATCCGCAGTACCAAAATGCTTATTTTACAATCACTGCACCGCATGTCCGAAGAGGTGCGTAAAATACGAGTGCACCGAGATGTCACACGTCGACGGAGTACGTAACGTACGCATTATTCGGATAAGATTATGTATCGGACGGAATACCGAACGCACAGAATGCTCAGATGACTTCTTATACCGGACAGAATACAGAACGTACAGAATATTCGGATGAGGTCATATAGCGGACGGAATACCGAGCGTACAGAATTCCAGAATGCTTACTTTCCGGACACGTATTAGATTATGAATATCGAATCATATAGAATTTACACAGATACGTAACCCGCCCCTTTACGAAGGGACGCGGCGAAAGTAATCACCATATGCCAAGGTAACATATCTTACGCGCGTGTAACGTGTCCCGGCCCTCCTGTGAGGGACTCGGTGGATAGACTAATCAATGCATGTCAAAATCATAGATCACATATGCATATAACGTGTCCCGGCCCTCCTGTGAGGGACTCGGTGAATAGGATCATGTATAACAGAATCATATGTCATATATGCAAATAACGTGTCCCGGCCCTTTGTTAAGGGACTCGGTAATATGGAATCATGCATGTCGTAATCATGTACCAAATATACATAACGTGTCCCGGCCCTCTACTGCGGTCTCGGTGAATAATCATCATGTGCCATCCGGCCGCCATCCCCGTACCATCAAATCATAAATACATACGATAACGTGTCCCGGCCCGCAAGTACGAGGGACTCGGTGAATAATGCGAGAGAAGAGCACGATAACGAGAACTCTGGCCCGGGACTCAGTGAATCATACCGCGGAGTACGCACGAGAACATAACATGCCCTGGCCCGGGACGCAGTGAAAGATACATTGAGTCATGCACGAGCAGAGTCTTAAGAAACCATATGCACATAAATCCAGACTCGATGAACACAGACACTTACCGATATTCGGAGGCTCAGAAACGAGTTTCGGGTTCGTCCGAGTTAGTATCAAGAAGATATGAGCGTTTGAAATACAGAAACCTCTTCGGACTTTTTAAGCGATCCGAGATCGTACACGAAGAACATTAAGGCTTATAGAGCATACTCATATTGGAATACTCGGATCGTACGACTCGTATCCAAATACACATAGCGGAATATTTATATCGACGCTCATACCGAATACTCATACCGCAGTTATCCTATCGGAATGCTTATACCAGAATACTTAGATCAGGATACTTATGTCAGAACATATATATCAGAACATTTATTCTCAAATACTTATATCAGAACACTTGTATTAGGATATTTCCATCGGAATGCTTATACCAAAATATTCAAATCAGATCATTCGTACCGAAGAGTTTATGCCAGAATAGCCGAACCAGAATACTCACATCTGAGTTACCAAGTACTTATAACAAACTCGGAACATTAGCCAAAGGTTATCATTATTTATCGTACGGAAATAAGGCAAATAGAACAATATACATAGGTCTCGGGGATTGTGGGCCCACCTCGGGTCAAATGAGGTGGCGTACTCAATTTACGTATTTTACACTTCATAATATCATTCGTGATAGTTTTAAGATAGTCGGGTCCCATTTGTTCAAGTTCTAGGTGTTTAGACAACTTTTCCAACCATTAGCAACATAATTGATTCAATTCTACTGAAAGAAAGAGGGGCAATTTCGGACGTGGATTCCGAAGAGTAGAGTTGTCCCCAAGGCCCAAATTCAAGCCTAGTATATCTAGGACATGCCAAGAGAAAGAAAGGGTAAGCCTTACATACCTTTTCCGCTTCTTAAGCTTCTCCAAATTCGAATCCCGTTTCCTCCAAAATCTACAAATGGTCATGTTTACCAATTGTGAGTTGTAGCTTCCAAGAGTTCAACTTAAATTCATGTTTGTCTACCGAAATTTCGGCAGCATTTCCCCTATACATATAGCATCCCCGAGACTTAGCTCCGCCCAATATATCAACAACAACAACCCAACAACACAAACAATCATTATGAAACACAATATAGCATAACTAGTCTTCTTTCCAACATAGTGCAATAGCTTTCATTCTAACTTCATATTTCCAACTCAATACCAACATTCTCATATTCATTTACTAATCAAGATCATTCCAATACAATTCTAAATCATTTCATATCATTTCCACAAAATATTCACAAGATATACAAAATATACAAACTTCCTATCAAAGCCATAATTCATCCAAAGCTTCTAATCTTTAGCATACTTATTCATAACACGTCTCCGTCTTCCAAGTTCATCCACAATCATCATAATTTGCACCTTAGCACTTAATTTCCATAATGTCATAAAATCATACTAAAACGACATAAGCTTCTACATTCCATTTCAATGCAAACTTACATCATTTTAACTTCATTTACATTGCGAGGATCACAACACACAACTAACATACTAAACAAAATTAATCCATTTCCATTCCAATTCCATACACCACACGGCCAACACCTATATTTCCAACTTCAACCAAATTCATTCAACTTTCATTTCCAATATGAATTCCACCATAACCACAACTAGAATACAACATAAAATTCAACTCATCTCACTTACACACTAATACACACACACGGCCACATGCACACATACACACCCACCATGCAAACTTCCATATTCTCATGAATTCTATCCATTTCTACATACTACAACATAAACAAAACCTTCATAACATATAAAAGGGGATGAAATCTTACCTTTTCCTTCAACTTCCTCACTTAGCTAGATTTTGTAAAGTGCAAGAACAAAGGTGTCTCTTGCTCCAATGACCTCTTCACCTTGCTAGGGACCTTCCAATAGGTAGAAAATAATTTTTGAACAATTTTTCCTCTAAGGTCCTTGCTCCATCACCATGGCCGAATGGCCTTGTTCATTTTCTCTTTCTCCAAGTTTTTTTTCATCTTTCTAAAGATGAAGACAATTATGTCTTATTTATCCTTTTCTTTCCACCACTTTCCCATCTTTATTTTCAAGCCCCTCAAGTATAAGAATATAAGCACATGGCCTTATTCTTTCTCTCCAAACTTCTTGAACCTTCTAAGGATGAGAAAAGATGATGAATTTGTCATCTTTTTTTTTTTCCACCACTTTTCTATATATATATATATATACATTTAAGCCCTATAAGTAAGAACATGGACACATGGCCATGAGTGGGGCCCACCCTTTTTTGTCACATGGCCAAAGTGGCATCTCAAGAATTTTCTTGAACACTTTGTGAAATTACCGTTTTGCCCCTAGCTCTTCGTAATATTACCATAGGCCATTTTACGAATTTCTCTTTTTAACCTTGGCCTTTCTCAATGTTTCCACACCACCAATGTTCATAAATAATATTCCTAACAACTCGTACATTAAAATAATTCTTGAAAATGATCTTGTCCTTAACTTGCCACGACTTTCTCGAATTATCCGAATGTATGAAATACGGGACATCCTCTACGGAATACAAACTGTAGAAAGGATGGAACAAGGCCCCGTCATACCCATATATACATATCGAAATAGCATACCAAGAGGGATTGCAACTCCGGACCAAGTGGAGCGCACTGAAATAGCTGAGTGAAGTCCTACTGAACTGGGCCGCCGGTCTGGCTACCTGAACCTGCAGGCATGAATACAACGTCCACAAAAAAGGATGTCAGTACGAATAATGTACTGAGTATATAAGACATGAATAGCAACATGATAATAGCATAAGATAAAAGAACTGTTTATACCTCATGATACCTCTTAAGACATTCGTCATGCTTACTTAACCTTTTTCTAGAAGAAACATTTCATATATCCACATACATGCCTAAACAATACCGTACCTAGCCATATAAACTCGGTATTATCTGTATCCGGCCATAATAGGACTCGGTAATATCTGTACTCGGCCATAATAGAAGTCGGTAATATCTGTACTCGGCCATGATAGGACTTGATAATATCTGTACCCGACCATAATAGGACTCGGTAATATCTGTACCCGGCCATAATAAGACTCGGTAATATCTGTACCGGCCATAATAGGACTCGATAATATCTGTACCCAACTGCAGTGGTATGCACGTAATAGATATCATACCCGACCATATAAGCTCGGTTACAAAATAGCTACACACATATATAATATACATAGCATGCATGAGAGCCCAAATAAAAGATACTACTTTATCGCAGTGACGTAAGGTCGGTAACCTCTGATTTATATTGTGGCACAATTATCATCGCTATATCCCACCTTGAAGGAACATTTATCATAAGGTGAGATCAATAACAATGAATAAAATCAAGAAAATCATGAAATAGGCTCAATAATCTCATGAGAACATCAAGAACTATAAGCTTTGAAAACTCTAAAAATGGAGTCATCTTCACCATCATTATCATCATACAAAAACATCTATCTTTAGCACGAGAAATTTGAGAATCATGAACTTCTAGCTTTTTGGGAATAAGGATATTATATTATGGAAGTCATGTATGGGTTCATAAGAAGAGAATCATGCCTTTAGAAAAAAAGGGATTAGCCTTAACATACCTTTTTGGTCTACTTAACTACTTAACGCTTATCCTTCCAAGCTCATAAATCTACATTCAAGAGAATTCATACTATTTTTAGGCTCATCGTCATATGCTTGTTTTAAGCCTTCAAATTAAATCCTCTTAAAATCTGTCGAAATTCAGGCATCATCTCCTCTGTTTATATCCCTAGCCCGAAATTACAATACCAACACTAATATCAACAACGTCATCATCAATACCAATATACTCAATAAAACATCCCACATGATGTTTATCCAATTTCTCAACCAATCAATCGACTTTACGAAGCTTTAGCAATTAAATCTCCATAATACGATTCATAATATCAATAGTAAAGAATATCCTTATCTCAATCAAGGTTGGAAGATCTTGAAATCTTATTTATCTTCAACGGCCTCCTTGGATTAATCGATATTCGATGTTTAGAACAAGGACTCCAAGACCTTATATAGTCCTGTCACTTTAATCTGCTTACAAAATGATTCCTCAATGTTTCTAGAGTCTCTCAAGTGTTTTTGGGTGAAGAGGAGTGTAGAAAATGAAGTTTAGGATAAGATTTGGTCCTTAAATAGCTTCTAGAGGTCGGGTTGCACCGACCTCGAATTTTCCTCAGCGCAATCGCGCACTGCGCTGGAGCGTTCACGCACTGTAGTTGGACGCGCCTATGCGCGTTTGCGTACTGTGCTGGCACATTTGCACAGAGTAATCCTTGCTCCACCGGCCTAACTAGTAACGTCCAGAACTCTTTACTCTGATGTCATATCGACAAGCGGTTTGTTGCGTTGGAAACTAGACTTCATGAACTTCATTTTAGGCTTTTAGTTTACTTCAAAACTCTTCATATGCTAAAAGATATTCTTTCCCCAGGTTGGCTCATTCTTGTCGTTCAAAGTAGCGCTCATCTTCTTCCAAAGTCATATTAACTCAACTTCTTCCATTCATTTCCTTATAGGACCTTCCAGAATTCCTTATATGCATCCTTTACTCATAAATTATACTTAATATTGCTTCGCTCCTTATAGTCCAAAGTTTTTTTACTTAGTCGTAGTTCAACATACTTATGTTCAAACTTGATAAGTGCTTTTCCGAAAGTACGGGTATAACATTTCTAGTGGAATTGATGATATTTTTTGAGAACCATTACTTGGATAGAATAATGGTTTACAATGAGCTTAGTACAGATTTAAGGAGGTACCATGGTTGCGAGAGGTCTTTAGAGTGGTCAGATGGTTTCATCGCGATGAAACTTACGAGGTATTCGGGGTATTTTTTTTTGTAGTGTGATTTGAAGGTCTAAGAAGATTTGAAACTAGCGAAGTCGGCTATAAGTAAGATCAATTTGATGGAATTGCTTAGAGTTGCTCCGATAAAGCAATAATTCTGTTATGGAAAGAGTACGTTATGGTTTCGGGCTTATGTTTATGTGTTTCGAAGAAATCGTGGTTCGAAGAATGTCTTTAGATGGGTGAAAGAAAGGTTAGCAGAATAATAATATTTTACCTGTTCAGAATGGGCTATGATTGTGTCTATTTCTAAAGGGTTGCGTTGTTTTGAGGAACGTTTGTGGGACCTATCGATCGCGTATATAGGTATGGTTACATCGAATTAGAGAATTTCAACAGAAGCAGTTCTTATATGGGGATCATCGGTGAAAGAAATTTCGAGTGTGGGAAATATGAAAAATTGGCTCTTTTAGCTAAGTTATAGAAAGTTTTGACCGATAAAATGAACGAGTAGTGATTTTGGCATACTTCGTGTCATGGAGGCTTTCGTATTGTTATTTTAGAGATTCTTTGGCTACCGTCAGCTTTTGTACTCTTTTTTATCATTCGAGGACAAATGATTGTTTAATTGGTACCTGATGTAACGACCTAGTCGGTCGTTTTGAGAACCGGTGCTCTAGTTTACGTGTCATCTATTCCAGAAGCTCCGTTATAATTATTTTGACTTGCTAGCCAAATTTGAAGTCAAACGAATATCATTTGGTTCACTTCGAGAGAAGGTTTCACTTTGGAAATTCCGGTATTTAATTATTTGGATAAATTGTTTACTTTAGGAAAATGTGCTTTCATTGTCATTCTGCAGATTATGTTAGATTTGAAATATTAGTTATGATATGTGGAAATTGACGGGGCCAATTTCAGAGTTCGTCTGGTTGGTTCTTGACAATTAAGTCGGTTAATGTTTAATATGCCTATTTATGGTTAAAAGATGGTCACGGGAAGAAATTAGACCTAGATTCGAGATTTGTTATTTCTGTTAGCTTTGTTGTGATGTTTATGACTTGTGGGGATGGGTGACGCCATTCCCGAGCTGATCGAAAGAGAATCGAAGAAGAAAATTTAAGTTTTGGAGTTTTGGAAGCTTAAGTTTGAGAAGTTTGACCAAAAGTTGACTTTTGGGTAAACGTTCCCGTAATCGAATTCCGAAAGTTTCATTAGGTCAGAATGTCATGTATGACTTAGTTGAGTCGTGGGTTCGGTTCCAAAGAGATTCGAGTGTGATTTGGGTGGTTGGGTGAGAAACTAGCTTTTGGTATGATTTGGAGTTGACCACGGTCAACATCGAGTCAAGACGGTCCCGTTTGGATGTTTTGAGAGTTCGAGCAGTTCGTATGATGATTTTGGACTGTCCACAAAATTTTGTTAGATTCCAATGAGTTTCGGATGTGTTTGAGTCGCATGGTGTTTGTTTTTGGTTTCGATGCCGTTTTGAGAAAAAAGGGTACCATAATGATTAAACGAGCTTTGATTTGTGTTTCGATTGAACTGTTAGATCCGTATCGTAATTTCAAAACTGTAGCAACAAGAATCGTCGCGTTTTGCCATCGTATGAGAGAGATATGGGCATTTTACTAAAATTTTGCTGTGCAGATTTTCCTGGTGTGATTTTTACTGATAATTATGAAATTGCCATTGAGATCGTCCTTTAAATATATACCTTCTTCCAAATATTGAAACCTCCACGTCTCACTCATTTTAAGGTCAAATGAGGTGATTCAAAAGCCTAACTTGAGTGAAATCTCGCAAGGAATCTATTGGAGTTATCAAAAGAGAGCTTTGGGATCGTTCTAGAACCAGATATGGGTTGGACAGCTAGGTATTTTTCGTTCTTATTATTTGCTTGGGGTTTCTCACAATCTTAGAAGCTCGATTTTGGGAGACTTGACGAGACACTTTCAAGAATTATCATTTGGGTAAGATTTCAAACACCTTTTTATGATTATTCCATCGTTTAGTAGGATTTTTCATGCTAAAGATTCTTGAATTAAGGGGTGCAAATTAGGGATTTGAAACCCTAGGCTTGAACTTGGTTTTTCTTCAATTAAACATGTATTAGTGGATGGATTTCACTCATTTTTGGTATATAGGCTTCATAAGTAATGGGTAAACTGATTTGAACTAAATTTCCTATTTTGCCCTTGGTGGCTCGGATTCCTATTTTTGGAGACTTTTTGGGTTCGGATTTAAAGTATGTCCATATGGGTACCATTGGATTTGTATGACTTCCTAGATCAATAATTTGATCTTATTGAACCTAATTTTCTTATGAAATGACCATTTTGCCCCTTGAGGTTGGGAATGGGTTTTTGAACTAACTTTTTGATCCGAAATTCTTTTAAGACTATTATGGGTATACTTCGAATTCCCTTATTTTTCCCATTCCATGAGTTAGGGTTTGGAACTTGATTAGGAGTATGGTTATTTGGGTATTTTCATCTTGATTCTAATTTCATGTCCGGATATGTTTAGACTTCCACTATCTCGAGGCTCAAAGGAAGGGAAAGACTAAGGTTCTATTGTAAGAGACTTTGTTGTTCGACTTTCCAAGTAAGTTATGGTTTACCCTATGGTGAGACTTTGGCTGGCGAAGCGTATGTTTAGATGATATTGTCGGAGAATGCATGTAAGCCTTCGGGTATGAAGTTGGAATGGATATTGTCTTAGGTTGGGCCTTGTTGTATGATTTGAGGCTAGCCACCTCGTTGTGTTGTTGACTTATCTGATCTATTACTTGTTGGCATTGTTGACACATTGATACCACGGTAATTGTGAATAGTGATACATCATGTGTCATGTGTAACGACGCATTTGGTCGTTATGGTTCTTTCGGCGTTTTCGTCCGCTCCCGAGCATTGATTAGCTCCCTTTTGACCCGAGGGGACCGTTGATACGCTTCCCGAGGTATCTAGACTGAATTCGGGCAACTTTGGTAAAAAAATAGGCTTTAAGTGTTATATCCCGCATTTTCGTACATTGGGACAATCCGGATTGACTATGATAGGTTAGAGACAAAATCATTCCGGGATACAATGTCGAGACTTTTGACCTTCGATTTCGTTTTGAGACACAAGTTGTTCATGAATTTGTTGGCATGGAATATTTAGGAAAATTTGGGACCAAAAGTGGAATATTTGGAAGTTTGAAATTCATGAAAATTGGCCATGTTGGCCATGTGGCTTGAATTGGTCCCACACACTTTGTGGACAATTTTAATTGGTCCAACACATGTGTGTGGGCCATGGACACTTGTGCAATTTGAGTGGAAGCTTAAAATATGATTACTAAGTCATCTCTCCTCATTTCTACACTTAGAAAAAAAAACAAGAAGTTGAAGAACATCACCAAGAGGCTCTCGGCCAAAAGCTAGAAAAATCAAGTCCAAATTAAGCCATCCCAAAAATATTTCTTTGATGCAAATCCACTAATTGGAGGTCCCTAAGTAACGTGAAAGTGTTGTTTGGGTCATCAAACCATCCATTGTGTAGATCGTAAACCCTAGCCTATTTGTGAAGTTGAAGAAGAAAGGTAAGATTTGATCTTGTTTTATGTGTTATGAATGGTGTATGCATGTTGTAGTATGCTAAAATGGATGAAATTCATGAAATATAGTATGTTGGAGTTGAGCCGTGTAGGGTGTGTATGATCGTGTAGGTGTGTGTGTTGTGTTGAGATGGTGAATTGATTTTATGTAGCATGTTTAGTTGTGTAGTGTGAAGAAATGAATGAGAATCATCATATATGTGTATGTAGTGTTGGCCGAAAATGGGCCATATTATGTGACAAGGAATGGATTAATATCGCTTAGTGTTTTAGTTGTTGTCGTTATGAATTCCATGATGAGAATGAAAGTTTAATGACTCAAATTGATGTTGTAATTGTTGCGGACTGATTTGGAGGTTATTGTACATTTGATGTAACTTGTATAATTATGAGAATGACATTGTTAGAATGTGAATTGTTGGTGCAAATCATGATTTGAAAATGAGGAGTGTGTTATAGTGAGGTTCTCGGGTTTGGGACTGTTTTCGGGTAAATTGGAGCAATTGTTGGATTGTTGAAAATATTATATGAATTGTTTAAGATGTTCTTGAATGTTGTTGGTATGGGTTCGGATTAGTATTGGAATGTATGAGCGTTGATGTTGGCTTGAATGTAAACCGCTGAATTGAATATATTGAAAGTTGTGGAATGATGCAAAAGAGAGTTACTAATGTTATGTTGCCTTTCGGATTGCTTATTGATGTTGCTAGGTTGGTCGTTGTTGTTGTTGTTGTTGATTTGGCCGAGTTAAATTCTCAGGGTTGGCCTATTTACAGGGGAAATGCTGCCCAAATTTCTGTAGAATTAAGGGCTAGTTTGGAATTAAATGCCCAAATGTCTATAGCTAATGTTTGGCATGTTATGATTTATTTGTAGACCTTGGGCAGCCCGAGATGTAGGTTGGAATTAGCTTGAGTTGGATTAGCGTTGAGAGCGATCGAGGTATGTAAAGCGCAACCCTTCCTTCTTTTGGCATGCCTTAGTCGTAAATAGGCTATGATACGAGCCTCGAGGAAATTCTACTCTCGCGATTGTGATTATTATTTGTTTCTTGGTCTTCGTATGCATGATATGATGAAATATTGGCCCCTATGTCTTTTGTATGACTAAGTTTCAAAAAAAAAGTTGCATAAAAAGTTTGGTTTTTAAAAGAGTTTTGTTCCTAAATGATTCCGAAAACTACGAAAGTCCGTAACTTTCACAGACAGAACCGGATCGCTTCGATATGCTCAAAAATGATTCCATGATGTATGATGACTATGTTTTCCATAGGCGGGCCCAGCTCGGGTCGACACCCGTCCGTGGGTCCCGCGACTTTCCTTTATGTACTTCTGACGACTTTTGAAAGAATATGATATGATTATGATCCCGATTTCAAGTACGATCAGTTTACTTACCTTTTGAGGTTATGATAATGATCTTATGCATATGATTTTGATGCATAGCTATGGTTTCTGAAGTTCGTGTTAATATGTTCCCGAGTGGTATTCGAAAGAAAATTGGATTTGACTATTGTCTTGGGTTTGGAAATAATGGTTCGCTTCGACTATTTTATTTAGTCTGTAATGACAACTATGTTTTTGATTTCCACAAGCTATGTCATATGATCTTGACACGTACCTACAATTTCTAGAGTGCTACTTGATATGTTCTCGAATGATTTTCGGAAGGAACTTGACTTGACTGTTGTTTAGCTTTTAAATGAGATTTCGTTTGATTATCTTTGTTGAGTCCGTGATGATGATTTGTGTATATGGTTTCTCACTACTCTGCTCGTGCGAGCTATTATGATCTCCTTCCTTCGCGTCCGGGCCAGGGCATGTATTCGTGCACGATTCTACAGTATGATTCACCGCGCCCCTCACTAGAGGGCCGGGGCATGTTATATGATATGATAATGATATGATGATATGGGGAGGTGGACAGGATGGCATATGATGACTTCATTCACCGCGTCCCTCACTAAAGGGCCGGGGCACGTTTTATGTATATGATATGATGATTTTACTTACCGCGTCCCTCATTAAAGGGCCGGGGCACGTTATATGTATATGTATCTGATGGTTTTACCTACCGCACCCCTCACTAGAGGGCCGGGCACGTTATATTTATACATGTGTACGAGATGATTTCTCGACTCTGTTTCTCGGTCCATGATGAGTTGAATATGAAATGGATACGTATGATTTATGTTTCAAAGGCAAGTGTTATGATTTTTACGGTTATTGTGCTACTTTTTGCCTCCTCGTTTCGACGGTTCTCGTTTACGATATTCCATGCTTTACATGCTCGCACATATTTTGTACTGGACCCCTTTTTCTTCGGGGTGCGTTTCATGCCCGGTACAGATTTTGGTGATCCACCGGCGTAGGATTTCCATTCCATTGTTCAGAGTGCTCCCTTTATTCTGGAGCCAATATTTTGGGTATATACTCTTCCGATGTATATGATTATGTTTATTCAGGGTACGGCGGGGCCCTGTCCCGTCATCTGATTCTGTTGTTCTGTATTAGAGGTCTGTAGACATAGATGTGGGTTATGTACAGTTTTATTCGGATGCATTGAGCAAGTTGTGTTTGGGCGGCCCATCCGCCGTGGCAGTCTTGTCGGCTGCGTGTATGTATGCTTTGCTACGTTATGTATATTATGATAGCCTTACCGGCTTCGGTGCAGTATATGTTTGTATGCGTTAGTTTAGAGCCACGTCTGATACTGATTTATGTACGAGTCGTTTGTATGCCGAATTTGGTTAGTGAGCGCGTATGGGTGCCCAGCTCGGGCACTAGTCACGGCCTACGGGGTTGGGTCATGACATTAAGTAAAAAGGGTTGACCCGAAGTTTACTTTTGGGCAAACGGACCTTTTTCGGAGTTTCATCGATTCCGAAAGGTCCGGATGGTCATTTAGAACCTGTACGTGTATTTGGTTCAATTCCCTATGCATTCAGATGCATTTTTGGACATGGGATGGGAGATTGGAATTAGGCATCGGGGGTTGACTCGGTCAATGATGCCTCCATTGGAAATTCTGAGACCATGAACGCATTCGCAGTGTATTTTTGAATGGTTTAGGTTGTCGGGTTGTGAGAAAATGGCCTCCGGAATAACCCAAAAATTCGATTGAGGACTTAGAAAATTATGGGAATCCTGGTGTCTAGTTCCCGCAATGGCGGCACTAGAGCAACCCTAGCGGCACCGCTGTGGCGGTCTGATGACCGCTAGGGCGGTAAATGTGCGATATGGGCTATACCGTTGCGGCGGTATCCCAGCTGCCGTAGCGGCATTCCAACCGTTGTGGCGGTGACGGGCAGTTATATTTCATTAAATGTGTCTTAAATAAGTCTTAGACCCTCATTATTTCATATCTCGGTATTGGAGCTTAGAGAAACTGTTCTTGGAGATAAATTGAAGAAATTCTTGGAGGTAAACTTTCCCTAATCCTTTACTCTTCCTTAATCACATTCATTCTAGATTCTTTCCTTCCCTTTAACATTTCCCAGAGATGGAATTTGGAGGAGGGTTTTGGGAAACTTTTCCTTAAGGTCATGTATGATAAATTGATGATGATAATGCTAAAATTGGATGAATCTAATTTTATTGATCATATATCTCCCACTTTTAACATAGAATTTCGGATTTGGAGATTTAGGGTTTATACCCAATTTGGGGTTTTTACTTGAAATCTGATTTAGACCAATTCTTGAGTTAAATCAACAATTAATGGTTGGGTTATGATTCCCTAGTACTTAATTTGGTATTTTGCCCGCGAATTTCCTGTTTTACCCTTGTGGGCCCTTTTTCCAATTTCTAGGGTTAAAATGGACCTAGTCGATATCATAGCAATTTTAGTATCATTCTTCGTGATTTCTAATATAGAATTCGATTATGATTAGACTACTTTGGTTCTGAGCTTCAGAGGAAGGGCAAGGCAATAGACTGACTTGTTGGTATTGCGGTTCGGCAGTCCAAGTAGGTTATGGTTTACTTTTGATGAGACTTCGTATAGTGAATCACATATTTAGATTTTGAGGTCGGAGACAGCATGTGAACCTTCGGGTATGAAGTTGGGATGGATATTTCCTTAGGTTAGGCCCTGATGTGTGTTGGGACTAGCCACCCCGTTATGTGTGTTTGATTGATTAATTGTGTGGCTTAATGCCATGTGTAGTTGATAGATATCGAGTCCTGCTTACTGTCCTGATTTGGATAGAATGGACATACCGTTGTTAGTATTTGTGCTTGATATATTTTGGCATACCCACTATGGTGTTGTGAGATGATACGTTGTGGCATACCTCATTGTGGTTTTTGTGGTATTAAACCTGATTGTTCATGATTGACATATGTATTGCATGCATTCTCTCATATTCATGCATGGCCGATACCCGGTGATGATCCGGTATTGTTGATTGAGCAAAATTGATATTTGATAAGCTCTTTTACTTGACTGATTGTGAAAATGCCGATGTCCGAAGATCCATTTTGGAATCATTGTTTATATGAAGCTGATATTTGATAAACTCTTTTACTTGAGTGATTGTGAGAAGGCCGATGTTCGAGGTTCAATTCTGGAATCGTTGATTTGTGAAACTGATATTTGACAGACTCTTTTGAGTGAATGTGAGGAGGCCGATGTCCAATAGTTATATTCGAACATCGTTGTTGCATGGCCGATTTCGATGTTATCCCAGAATCGTTGTTAGTGCATGAACTCCGCGGGTCCCTCAGGGTGGTACTAGAGGGACTCCCCCTGTGACCAATTAGCCAGGGTCCCGTTGTCTGTTAGGCAAAGATCCGGGATGGATGACACTTAAACTTTGCAAGTCACGCTGGGTCGGAGTACATGTGTACACCTCATTGGCATATCACGACATCACATTCATACCATTATTGCACTGCATTGAATTATTACTTGATCGAGTGTGGTGATTGTTGGTATTGTGATATTTCCATTGTGATGATTGGATTGTGTCGATTCTATTGTGTTGATCAGATCGGATCGAGTATACTCGGACTTATCATAGTGGGGTTTAGATGCTTACATAGGTGATGATGGATTTCGGTTGCGATTATATTATCTCATGCTTAATTGTATTATTTTCTTATCTGCTTTATTTTCTGAATTGTGTTAACTATGCTTAGTCGGCCGATGAGGCCTACCAGTACAGTTGTTTGTACTGACCTGCACCTGCGGCACTCTTTTATGAATCTAGAGTATGAGGTCGGATCTACTTCTCTGACTCGTGGCTGATCGACTCTTCCGCTTCCACTTGAGCTTCCAGGGTGAGCATGGCGTCCGCTAACCTCGAAAATTCTTCTATTACTTATGTCTTGTTTTCCACTCTGAGACATGATTTGAGACTACTTATGTATTATTATTCAGACTTTAGTATTCGGATTTAGATGATCTTGTATGACCAGACCAGATACTGGGGTGGATTTCATTTACTTCTGCACTTGTTAACATTATATTATATTGTGAGACTTAGGTTATTTTACTTTCTTCCGCTATTTTCTATTATTGTGAATGTTGAGCTAAGGGTTCGCCTACCGAGGTGGAAAAAGTAGGTGCCCACATGACCTAAGCTAAAATGGGTCGTGACAAACTGGTATTAGAGCCCTAGGTTACCCGGTCTTTAATACAAGAGCGTGTCTAGTAGATTCTCATGGATCGGTACGATGAGCTCCATACTTATCTGCCGGAGGCTATGGGAAATTTGAAAAATCTCACCTTTTTTCTTTCCATCGTGCTACTTTATTCAAATTGGTATCTGAATCTTATCTCCTCTCACAGATGGTGAGGACTCGAGCTACTATGGCCCAAGGTCAGGTGTCAGAGCCCTCAGCTACGGCTGGTACCCGAGGGCGAGCGACAACCAAAGGGTGCGGCAGAGCGAGAGGCGGCAGAGCTGCCTCAGCCAGGGGTAGAGCTCCGACAGTGGGCCAGTGATGAGAGAGGTCTCCATCTCCTGAGCCCCAGTATTAACTGGGTAGAGACCAGACCGCAGAGGATGGCGTGGCCCCAGCACGGACACAGCCTGAGGTTACTTCCGACCAGGCCGAACATGACACTATGGCCAGGATTCTACTTCACCTTGATACCCAGCAGGCGGCCAACGGTGTTACTACTCCCGGCGGGGGTTCACAGACTAGGGTTGGGGCGCAGACCCCTGAGCAAGGACCTACGCGGGTAGCACATCCCGCCGCAGCTATGGCTCCTCGCATTGATGCTATACCCGCCCCTGGTGAGGATTTTAGGCCTATGGGTGGTGATGTTATGACTACTGCTGATCAGGACCTGGTGGGGAGGTTTAGGAAGTTAGAGCCACCGAGATTCTCTGGTACTTCGTCTGAGGATGCCTACGAGTTTATTCTTGATATGCATGAGCTACTGCACCGTATGGGTATAATTGAGACCCACAGCGTTGATTAGGTGTCCTACCAATTTTGTGGCGATGCGAAGACGTGGTGAAGGTATTTCGTGACGTGCAGACTTGAGGGTTCCCCTCCTTTGACTTGGACTCAGTTCTACCGGGCCTTTCTTGAGAAGTATGTGCCCCGATCTTTGAGAGAGGCTCGTAGGGAGCAATTTTTACACCTTGAGCAGAGGGGCATGTCCTTGGAGTCCTATGTGACCCGTTTCCTTTACTTGGCCCGTTATTCTACTCCGTTGATCCCTACTGAGGCCGATAGGATCAGACGCTTTGTGGAAGGAATAGTGGGCTCTCGACAGATTCTTTGCCTTTAGATGGAGTCTATGGGGACTTCCTTGCAATACATTATTGAGCATGCTTCTATGGATGAGGGCGCCAACACCCGTGCTTTTAGTGGTGGTGACAAGAAGCCACGTCAGACTGGTAGTTTCGGGGGTTCTGGTACGAGGGGCGCCGATCAATTTTCGAGGCCATCTCTGCCCTATTCAGATTATCCCGTGCATTCAGCATTACCGATTTTCTCTAGTGAGCCACCTATACAGAGAGCTCCTAAGAGTTTGTTCTCTAGACCAGTGGACAGGGCTGCTTCATCTGGGTCTTCAATTATCGTGTTTTAGCACTTAACTCCTCTTACCTATTTCTGTTATGGAGAGGTTGGGCATGTTGCTAGGAGATGTCCCTAACCTAGGTGGGATTATCAGCCGCCGAGGACTCCTGTATCATCCGGTGATCGAGGAGGGACCTCTTATAGTGGCGGTGCTCAGTCAGGCCGCAGTACTTCTCATGGTTCTAGAGGTGGATCCCAGTCAGCTAGAGGTGGTACTCAGAGTGCGAGAGGGGGATCCCAAACTGGGCGTGGTAGAGCCCATTGTTACTCATTTCCTGGTAGGCCCAAGGCAGAGGCCTCAGATGCTGTGATCTCAGGTTGCATTTTTGTCCGTCATAGAGCAACATCTGTGTTATTTGATCCTGGATCCACTTATTCGTATGTATCTGCATTTCATACCGTTAGTTGGGGTTTACCATGTGATAACATAGATATACATGTTGATGTGTCTACTCTGGTCGAAGATTCTGTGGTTGTTGATCGAGTCTACCAGTCTTGTTTGGTTACTTTTATGGGGTACGACACTTAGGTAGATTTGATGATTCTTGATATGGTGGACTTTGATATTATATTGGGTATGTCCTGGCTTTCTCCTTACCATGCGATCTTGGACTGTCACGCTAAGACAGTCACTTTAGCCATGTCGGGCATTCCTAGGCTTGAGTGGAGAGGTACTCCTAGTCCCGCTCCGAAGAAGATCATTTCCTTCTTTCAGGCGAAGAAGTTAGTAAGTAAGGGGTGTTTAGCATATTTGGCTCATGTTCGTGATACGACTGTTGCATCTCCACCCCTTGAGTCTATTCCTATCGTGAGCGATTTCGCGGAGGTATTTTCGTCAGACTTGTCGGGTATACCACTCGATCGCGATATTGATCTTTGTATTGATGTGAACCTGGGCACTCGCCCCATTTCCATCCCACCATATCGGATGACACCTGTCGAGTTGAGGGAGCTTAAGGAATAATTGCAGTATTTGTTGAGCAAGGGGTTCATTAGACCGAGCGTCTCCCCTTGGGGTGCTCCCGCATTATTTGTGAAGAAGAAAGATGGGACTATGAGGATATGTATTGACTACCGCCAGTTGAACAAGGTCACCATTCGAAAAAATTGCCCTATGCCTCGTATTGATGACCTGTTCGACCAGCTTCAGGGTGCTTCGGTAAGATCGATCTGCGTTCCGGCTATCACCAGTTGAATATCAGGGCAGAGGATATTCCGAAGACAGCATTTCAGATGAGATATGGCCACTATGAGTTTTCAGTAATGTCTTTCGGGCTTACCAATGCCCCGGCTGCATTTATGACATTGATGAATGGCATCTTTAGGCCGTTTCTAGATTCTTTTGTGATTGTGTTTATTGATGACATCTTGGTGTATTCCAAGTTTAGAGTGGAGCATGAGATCCATCTTCGTGCCATCCTTGGGTTGTTGAAGAAGCATAGCTTGTTTCCTAAATTTTCCAAGTGTGAGTTCTAGTTGGAGTCAGTTGCATTCTTGGCCTTGTGGTGTCCAAGGAGGGGATTATGGTTGATCCATAGAAGATTGAGACGGTGAGGGGTTGGGCGAGGCCCATTATAGTTACCGAGATTCATAGTTTTGTGGGTTTGGCCGGTTATTACCGTCGCTTTGTGAAGGGTTTTGTTGCTATGGCTTCTTCCTTCACCAGATTGACTCAAAAGGATATTTCCTTCCAGTGGACATATGATTGTGAGGAGCGCTTTCAAAAGCTCAAGCTTCTTTTGACCACAACCCCGATCCTAGCCTTACGTATGGAGGGCAAGGACTTCGCTGTTTATTGTGATGCTTCCTGTATGGGTTTGGGTGCGGTGTTGATGCAGGAGGGTAGGGTGATATCTTATGCCTCCCGTCAGTTAAAAGTTCTCGAGAAAAATTACCCTACCTATGATTTGGAGTTGTTGGCCGTAGTCTTCGCATTGAAGCTTTGGATGCATTACTTGTACGGTGTCCATTGTGAGGTTTTTACCGATCACCGTAGCCTTCAGCATGTGTTTACCCAGAGAGATCTTAATTCCAAGCAGCACCGATGGATGGAGCTCCTGAAGGACTATGACATCTCTATTCTGTATCACCGTAGTAAAGCCAATGTGGTGGCTGATGCCTTGAGTCGCAGGGCAGTAAGTATAGGGAGCTTAGCTTGATTGGTTGTTTCCAAGCGCCCGTTGGCCATGGAGGTTCAGACTCTGGACAACAGTTTCGTCCGTCTTGATATTTCAGCCCCGGGCAGGATTGTTATATCCCGTATTTTGTACATTGGGATAATCCGGATTAACTATGGTAAGTTAGGGACAAAACCATTCCGAGATGCGACGTAGAGACTTTTGTTTGTTTTAAAAGCATAAGTGTGTATGAATTTATTGGTGTGGGACATTTAGGAAAATTTGGGACCAAAAGTGGAATAATTGGAAGTTGGAAATCATGAATTATTTGGCCCTTGGCCGTGTGGCTTTGGAGTGGTGCCCACACATTTTGTGGCCAAATTCAATTGGTCCAACCCATGTGTGGGCCAAGGACACTTGTGCAACTCTTATATTAGCACCAAAGATGACTAATAAGTCATCTTCTTATCATTTTACACTTAGAAAAAAAACAAGAACTTGAAGAACAACAACAAAGGCCATTCGGCCAAGAAAAAAAAATTGAAGTCCAATTTGATCCATCACAAAAATATTTTCTTCAAGCAAATCCACTAATTGGAGGTCCCTCATTAACGTGGAGTTGTTGTTTGGGCCAATAGATCACTCGTTTCATCAATCGCAAACCCTAGCCTAGTTGGGAAGTTGAAGAAGAAAGGTAAGATTTAATCTTGTTTTATGTGTTATGAATGATGTATGCATGTTGTAGTATGCCAAAATGGATGAAAATCATGAAATATGGTATGTTGGAGTTGAGGCCGTGTGTTAGGTATATAGCCGTGTAGGTATGTGTGTTGTGTTGAGGTGATGAACTAAATTCTAGCTAGCATGTTTTGATTGATTGTAGTGTGAAGGAATGAATGAGAATCATCAATATGTGTGTGTGTAGGGTTGGCCGAATATGGCTTGTGTAGTGTAGCAAAGAATGGATTAAATTCTATTTGAAATTTTGATTGTTGTCGTTATGAATTCTATGTTGACAATAAGAGTTTAATGACTCAAGTTGATATTGTAATTGTTATGGGCTGATTTGGAGAATTATGTGCATTGAAGGCAATTTTTATATTTATGAGAATAACATCGTTAGAGTGTGGATTGTTGATGCAAATCATGATTCGGAAGTTGGAAGTGTGTTATGGTTGAGGTTCTCGGGTTTTGGGGTGGTTTCGGGTGAGAGGGAGTATTGTTTGGGATATTTGAACTATCGTGTGAATTGTTTGAAATGTTCTTGAATGTTGTTGGTATAGGTTCGGACTTGTAATTGAATGTATGAGTGTTGATGTTGGCTTGAATGTAAGCCGTTGAATCGAATATAATGAATGTTGTTGAATTATGTAGAAAGAGTATTTAATGCTAGAATGCATTTTGAATTGATTATTGATGTTGCTAGTTTGGTTGTTGGTGTTGTTTTTGTTGATTTGGCCGAGTTAAATTCTTGGGGTTGGCCTATTTACAGGGGAAATGCTGCCCAAATTTCCCTAGAATTAAGTGCTAGTTTGGAATTAATTGCCTAAACGTCTATAGCTAATATTTGATATCCGTTGACGTTGTGTAGACCTCGGGGAGCCCGAGACGTAGGTTGGAATTAGCTTGAGTGCGGATTAGCTTTGAGAGCGGACGAGGTATGTAAAGCTCAACCCTTCCTTCTTTCGGCATGTCTTAGTTACAAATAGGCTATGACACGAGCCTCGAGGAAATTCTATTCTCGCAATCCGAGCATGTCTATGATTCTTATTTGTTTCTTGGTATTCGTATGTTTGATGTGACGAAATATTGGCCCTTATGTCTTTGGAATATGTGATTTTCAAATGTTACACAAAAAGTTCTGTTTTTAAAGAGTTCCGCAACTACGAACAACCGTAACTTTCACAGAAAGGCTCGGATTGCCTCGATATGTTCGTAGGAGATCTTATGGCGTGTGATGACTATGTTTTCCATTGGCGGGCCCGGCTCGGGTCAACACCCGTCCATGGGTCCCACGACTCTCCTTTTTGTAATCCTGATGACTTTTGAAAGAATTTGGTTTGGCTATTATTCCGATTTCCAAGTACGGTCATTTTACTTATCTTTTGGGTCTATGATAATGATTTTAAACATATGGTTACTCACGACTACGCTCGTGCATTACGTGTATCTTTCGCCGAGTCCCGGGCCGGTTATGTTGTCGTGCGCACTATGTTATATTCCGGTGTTATGCTGTGTTATGGTTCGCCGAGCCCCTCGCTAGAGGGCCGGGTTCCGCTTATATTTGGTGTTATGCTGTGTATGGCGTTATGATGTGTGACGGGGATATGGAGATTTGAAACTTTCTGGTGTTATGCTGTGTTATGGCGCCAATGACGGGCGGGCGACCATATTCTCTGAGCCCTATGCATGATTTGTATTTTGAAAATACCCCTGGCTGAGGCACGGAGTAGGGGGTGATCAGGCGGACCGACGTGACAGTTCGAGGGCAGGTGATTTTCTGACGTGTAATCCACCAGAGTTTTTCGGGTCAAAGCCCGCGGAGGACCCTCAGGAGTTTATCAGACAGATGCTGCGTACTTTACGGTTGATTAAGGCGACCGAGATCGAGTCTGTCGAGATGGCATCATACCAGTTGCGGGATGTAGCCGCAAATTGGTATGAGTCCTGGGTATTGTCCCGAGGTGAGGGTGCCCCTCGGTGTATGGGGCGAGTTTCGAGGCCTTCCTTGTCCATTTTTCTCCCGCAGCTACGGCGAGCCAGGGTAGATAGATTCCTGCTATTGAGACAGAGGGGCAGGACCGTCCGGGAGTACAATTTGGAGTTTGACTCGTTGGCCAGATATGCATCCGCTTATGTAGCTGATATGACTGACCGGATGCACCGGTATGTGATGGCACTAGATCGCTATTTGGTCGATAGTTGTTTGGTGATGGAGCCCGCGGTGTATGGATATTGCCGTGTACGGTGCACACGCCTAGGGTATGGAGGACCGACACGGAGAGGACGTCAACCCGATAGAGATTATGATAGGGCCAGCCCAAGAGGGCTAGATCCCCGAGTATTCGGGGAGTTTCAAGGCGGTGCGGCCTCGGCGAGCAGCAGTAGGTATCCTCCCGGCCGGACGGGGGCACACCCCCACGGTTCACCGGCAGGAGATCGAGGGTGCGGGATATTCGAGGGCGCAGCTCCGGGGTTTCGGGCTCACGGTTGGACGAGGTTCCGGTGGTCGGATGAGACCACCCGGACCTCCGTGTTCCCGGCGCGGGAGACAAAGACCCCGGAGAGTGTTTTCGTGCCACCGGTGCGTGTTTTACTTGTGGCCGTCAGGGCCATCTGATGAGAGATTGCCCGGTTAGGGGTGGTGCAGGTAGCGCAGCTCAGCCTACCGGGTCAGCCGGTGGTTCATCTTCATCCTCGGTAGCTATGCGCCCTGCGGGGCGAGGCGCCGGCACCAACGAGCCGCGGCATAGGTCGTGCCGGAGTTCTGGTTCTAGCGGTCCTTCGAACCGCATATATGCATTGGCCGGCCGACGGGACCGGGGAGGCGTCGCCTAATATTGTTCGGGTATATTCGGTCTTCTCTCGAGATGTATATGCACCGATTGATCCCGCTCTACTTTATCATATATTTCTCCCTTGTTGCTAATAAAATTAGGATAGAATCCGAACCGATAGAGCCTTTTGAGGTAGCTACACCGGTAGGAGATTCTCGTTATAGCCGAGCAGGTTTATAGAGACGTTCGGTAATTATTTGTGACCGCCGCACTAAAGGCATCTGGTAGAGTTAGATATGACTGAGTTCGATGTTATTATGGGTATGGATTGGCTAGCTTCTTGTTATGCTAATGTTGATTGTCAAAAGAAGATAGTCCGTTTCCAATTTTCAGGGGAACCAGTTATAGAGTGGGCAGGTAATACAGCATCGCCGAGGGGTAAGTTTATTTCATACCTCAAGGCAAGAAAAATGATCAGAAAAGGCTATATTTATCATCTGGTTCGTGTGCACGATTTAGAAGCAGAGGCACCGACTCTTCAGTCAGTCCCAGTGGTTAATCAATTTCTAGATGTATTCCCAGATGAGCTTCCAGTTCTTCCCCCCGAGCGGGAGATAGAGTTCGCCATTGATCTCGCCGCCGGATACTCGGCCTATATCTATTCCCCGTACGTAATGACACTGCGTTAATTGAAGGAATTGAAGGAGCAGCTGAGGGATTTATTAGAGAAGGGCTTTATTAGGCCCAGTACATCACCCTGGGGAGCGCCGGTATTGTTTGTAAGGAAAAAGGATGGGTCGCTGCGGATGTGTATTGATTACCGGCAGCTGAATAAGGTAACCATCAAGAATAAATACCCCCTCCCCAGGATTGATGATTTGTTTGATCAGTTGCAGGGTGCCTGTGTTTCTCGAAGATAGACACGCGGTCGAGCTATCACCAAAGTGCGGGTACGAGAGGGCCGATATTCCTAAGACGGCATTCGGGACCCGATATGGGCATTATGAATTGAGTGATGTCTTTTGGGCTGACTAATGCTCCAGCCGTATTTATGGACCTGATGAATCGGGTATTCAGACCGTTCTTAGATATGTTGTTACATCCGGCATTTTCGCGAATTTGGAAATTTGGAAATAACCTTGACTTATAAGGAATAAGGTCATGTTTGGATTTTTTTTTTTTTTATATATGTGAATGTTGCTTATGGAAGTATGGATGCGGGGGTATCGAGCAAGGCTAAGGGCAAAATTGGAATCTTGGAAATTTGTTTCGGGAATTTACAAAATAAGATTCATAGGCTATTGGGCTAAAAAAAAAAGGGGGAAATCAAGGCCCAAATGAGAGGGGTGGCCGGCCAAGGTGCCATGGCCCAAGCCCATGAGATTTTCCATGTGCTTAATTAATATAAGGGATGAGTATGCATGAATATCATTAGAAACTTCAAGAAAAATCAAGAGAAAAAAAGAAAGAGCTCACGGCTCCAAGAGAGGAAGAGAAAAAAAAAAAAGAGAAAATTTCCTAGCCTTCAATTTCAATCCAAAAATCTTTTCTTCTTGAATTCTTAACAAGTTCAAGGCGCTCTTCGACGCGGTATAATTGTTTTGGAGAAAGAACTCCGTTTGCGGGAAGTTGGAAATTCAAGAAAAAGGTAAGGATTTCTTGTTTCTTTTATGTTATAGAAGATTTATGGGTGTAGAATGAATGAAGTTGGATGGAAATCATGAGAGTTATGATGTGTGTGTGTGTGTGTGTGTTATGGCCGTGTGTGGTGCTTTACATGAAAGGGAGAAGTGTTGAATTTATTTAATGTATTAATTGTGTTCTTGTGTTCTTGTGGAGTAAATGAAGGAAAATGGTTCAAGTTGGAATGAAGAATCCATTGTTAGGTTGTTGTAGGAATTATATGATTTTATTCTAGTTTCATGTTAACATGGAAATGAAATTGTAAGATGCAATTATGATGATTGTTGATGAAGTTGGAAGATGGAAACATGTTATGAATATTTATGTTGAGAATTGGAAGCTTTAAGTGAATTGTGGTTTGGTGGAAATTTTTGCATATTTGGTAGGATTATGTGAAATGTCCTTGAATTGTATTGAATGGCCTCAAGTTAGTGAATAAATATGAAAACGTCGATATTGGATGAGAAGTATGAAGTTAGAACGGAAGTTGAAGTATTATGTTGAAAGAAAGATTATTTGTGTTCATATGTGCTTTGTAACGATTATTGATGTTGTTGATGTTGTTGTTGGGTTGGTTGTTGTTATTCTGAGCCGAGTTGAATCTCGGGGATGCTATATTTATAGGGGAAGTGCTGCCGAAATTTCGGTAGCCAAATAGAAACCAAGACTTAAATGCTAACTCTCATGAATAGTAACTGGTAAAGGTGACCATTTGCAGATTCAGTTTTGGACGAAACGGGAATTGAGCTCAAGCGAGCATAAGGCACCCGTAAGGTATGTAAAGCTATTCCTTCCCTTCTTTTGGCATGTCCTAGGTATACTAGGCTTGAATTTGAGCCTCGGGGATTATTCTGTTCATCGAAATCCAATCCTGAAATGGAGCACTATTCATTCAGTGCAATTGAACTAGAATTCTTACAACTTGTTGGAAAAATGCTCAAACGTCCGTAACTTGCCGGAATGTAATCGAATTGCCTTGGAACTTCTATAAATGACTCTATTAAGTGATATTTTATAAAACTTTTCAAAAACCGCTCCGAAGGGTGTGATATATTATTTATTATTCACTTTTATTTTCTAAAACCCTCTCGAAGGGGTGTGATATATTATTTTCTAAGGCTTTTCTAAAACCACTTTGCGTACAAAACCACTCCGATGGGGGTGTGAGATTTTATTTTTCTTACTACTATTATTATTATGCCCGATGGGGCTAGGATTAGTATTATGTCGCGAGTGGCATGCCCGATGGGGCCAGGGTAGCCGTATGCCGCGAGTGACATGCCCGAAAGGGCTAGGATGCCGGGGCCAGCATGTCCGATGGGGCCAGGATAGACGTATGTCGGACCGGCATGCCGAAGGGCCATTATTTTACGTCGGGGCCGCATGTCCGATGGGGCCGGGATAGACGTATCTTTGCCGGACCGGCGCACCCGAAGGGGATTATTACTATTATTATTATTATTATTATTATTATTATTATTATTATTATTATTATTATTATTATTATTATTATTATTATCATTATCATTATGCCGGAAGCGGCAAGCCCGAAGGGGCCACCATTATTATTGTTAGGCCGGAAGCGGCCGTCCGAAGGGACTATTTTACTTAAACATTTAGTTCATGTCAGGTAACCTAAACTTGCTTTCTGTTGTACTTTTTCTGGTGTAATCTAAACTTGTTTACTGTTGAGCTCTCCTATTTCTTGCTTCAGTGATGCTTTACATATTCAGTACATATTCCGTACTGACCCCCTTTCTTCGGGGGCTGCGTTTCATGCCCGGAGTTCGGGGACGCGACCGGTGACTGTTTGCTTAGGGAAGGCCGGTGTTGAGAGTCGACGGCTTCTCTTGCTCCGAGAGGCTGTTCTGTTTTGGTATAATGTTGTGTATATATTTGCGGGTCATACTCTTTAGAGGTACGCGAACGAGTGTGGGAGTCATGGTTACTGTTTGGCCATGTCGGCCATTATTTTGTTGTACAGAAATGGCGGAGGCCCTTTTGGCTCGCTTTGTTTTATGTCGTATGTATATATATTATGTTTTGAGATGCCTCGAGCTACGTGTCGATTTTGGTATTTCATTTACAAATTTCAATTCTCGTTTTAAAAAAAAAAAATTTTGAGTCGACGTTTAAGGGTTCGCTTGACTCTGAGGAGAGTCGGGTGCCCGTCACACCCGGACGAAGGTTGGGGTGTGACAAAGTGGTATCAGAGCAGGTCAGTCCTCGGTATGTTCGCGGTATTCGTGTCTAGTAGAGTCTTGTTTATCGGTGTGTTGTGCACCACATCTATAAACGGGAAGCTACGAGACATTAATAGGGTGTCATTCTTTCTTTCATGGTGTAGATCGTGCGTATAGAGCGGTGTTGTACATAAAGTCCCTAATTTAATGATCTTGTGTGCTTTCGTAATGCCGCCTAAGAAAGGTAAAGCGACGGCGGCCCCAGAAGGGCAAAGCAGTTGGGGACGATGCAGTTAGCCAAGCCCCCAGGTCTACTAGAGCTCGGACTTATGCTGGGATACGCATCCAGCCCCGGAGTCCTCCTACCTCCCCATCGCCAGAGGAGCTGAGAGAGGCACCTGATCCAGCCCCAGCTCCAGCATCAGTATCTCCGGTCTCTCAGTCAGATGCCCAGCGTCAGGAGATTAGAGAAATGAAAGATGCCATACGTTTGTTGACTCAGATGCTTGCTACTCAGGCTGGACAAAGTAGGAGTTACGAGTATCCCGATAGGGCTGCTAGTGGCAGGGCACGGGATTTTCTTACATTAAGTCCCCCAGAGTTTAAGGGCACGGACCCTAATGCTGATCCTCAGGAGTTTATAGACGGTATGCAGCGTACTTTGAATATAATGAAGGCGTCAGCTACGGAGTCTGTTGAGCTAGCCGCCTACAGGTTGCAGGGCATAGCCATTAACTGGTATCAGTCATGGAGATTATCGAGGGGTAGTGACGCCCTTCCGCCGACGTGGCAGGAATTTTCGGACGCCTTTTTGCGTCATTATATGCCACCCGAGCTGAGACGAGCAAAGGTTGATAAATTCCTTAATTTGCGACAGGGTGGTATGACGGTGAGAGAGTATAGTGTGGAGTTCGACTCCTTAGCCATGTATGCCCCTACTATTGTGCGGGACATGGAGGATAGAGTTCACCGGTATGTAATAGGGCCGGAATCGGAGCTGCAGGAGATTTGTATGCCAGTGGCAATGCAGCCGGGTATAGATATAGCTCGCATCCAAGCTTATGCACAGGGGGCAGAGGATCGCAAGCGCCAACGGGAAGCTACTTCAGAGCAGGGTGGCAGCCAGCCCAAGAGGGCCAGGACAGAAGGTCGGGGTAGAGGTTCCACGGCGAGAGCGGACCCCGGTATAGTGCACCTTCGCGGTTTCGTGGACCTCGGCGGGGTAGAGAGACTTTCCCTCGGCGGGGACGAGTTCATCTTATGCGTCGGGTCCTCGGCGGCGAGGCATGGTCGGGGCAAGAGGCGATGGCCCCTCCGCGATGTGCGGGTGTGGGAGACGTCATGTGGGGACGGTGCCGACGGGGTGTGTGCTATACTTGTGGTGATCCGACACACTATGCTAGAGAGTGTCCACGGGGAGTGGGCCACACGCGTCCGGGAAATTCTGCGGCGGCGTCGTCACCCTCGGAAGAGCCCCGAGACGGGACCCCGGACTTCTTCGGGTCGAGGTAGGGGCGGAGGTAGAGCCCCTAGTTCCAGTGCGGGACCACATCGCATCTATGCACTAGGGGGGAGATCAGGTCCCGAGGCACCGCCGGATGCACCGCCAGGTAATTTAAATTCCGCAGTTGGTTGTTTTAATTGATGGATGATTTATATGTGTTGTCCATTTAAAGAACCCTCCCCCAGCATACTTGTAAGACCTATAAGGCTAATTTAACATTCGAGGACGAATGTTCTTAAGGGGGGGAGGATGTTACATCCGGCATTTTCGCGAATTTGGAAATTTGGAAATAACCTTGACTTATAAGGAATAAGGTCATGTTTGGATTTTTTTTTTTTATATATGTGAATGTTGCTTATGGAAGTATGGATGCGGGGGTATCGAGCAAGGCTAAGGGCAAAATTGGAATCTTGGAAATTTGTTTCGGGAATTTACAAAATAAGATTCATAGGCTATTGGGCTCAAAAAAAAAAAAAGGGGGAAATCAAGGCCCAAATGAGAGGGGTGGCCGGCCAAGGTGCCATGGCCCAAGCCCATGAGATTTTCCATGTGCTTAATTAATATAAGGGATGAGTATGCATGAATATCATTAGAAACTTCAAGAAAAATCAAGAGAAAAAAAAAGAAAGAGCTCACGGCTCCAAGAGAGGAAGAGAAAGAAAAAAAAAGAGAAAATTTCCTAGCCTTCAATTTCAATCCAAAAATCTTGTTCTTCTTGAATTCTTAACAAGTTCAAGGCGCTCTTCGACGCGGTATAATTGTTTTGGAGAAAGAACTCCGTTTGCGGGAAGTTGGAAATTCAAGAAAAAGGTAAGGATTTCTTGTTTCTTTTATGTTATAGAAGATTTATGGGTGTAGAATGAATGAAGTTGGATGGAAATCATGAGAGTTATGATGTGTGTGTGTGTTATGGCCGTGTGTGGTGCTTTACATGAAAGGGAGAAGTGTTGAATTTATTTAATGTATTAATTGTGTTCTTGTGTTCTTGTGGAGTAAATGAAGGGAAAATGGTTCAAGTTGGAATGAAGAATCCATTGTTAGGTTGTTGTAGGAATTATATGATTTTATTCTAGTTTCATGTTAACATGGAAATGAAATTGTAAGATGCAATTATGATGATTGTTGATGAAGTTGGAAGATGGAAACATGTTATGAATATTTATGTTGAGAATTGGAAGCTTTAAGTGAATTGTGGTTTGGTGGAAATTTTTGCATATTTGGTAGGATTATGTGAAATGTCCTTGAATTGTATTGAATGGCCTCAAGTTAGTGAATAAATATGAAAACGTCGATATTGGATGAGAAGTATGAAGTTAGAACGGAAGTTGAAGTATTATGTTGAAAGAAAGATTATTTGTGTTCATATGTGCTTTGTAACGATTATTGATGTTGTTGATGTTGTTGTTGGGTTGGTTGTTGTTATTCGAGCCGAGTTGAATCTCGGGGATGCTATATTTATAGGGGAAGTCGCCGAAATTTCGGTAGCCAAATAGAAACCAAGACTTAAATGCTAACTCTCATGAATAGTGCTGGTAAAGGTGACCATTTGCAGATTCCGGACGAAACGGGAATTGAGCTCAAGCGAGCATAAGGCACCGTAAGGTATGTAAAGCTATTCCTTCCCTTCTTTTGGCATGTCCTAGGTATACTAGGCTTGAATTTGAGCCTCGGGGATTATTCGGTTCATCGAAATCCAATCCGAAATGGAGCACTATTCATTCAGTGCAATTGAACTAGAATTCTTACAACTTGTTGGAAAAATGCTCAAACGTCCGTAACTTGCCGGAATGTAATCGAATTGCCTTGGAACTTCTATAAATGACTCTATTAAGTGATATTTTATAAAACTTTTCAAAAACCGCTCCGAAGGGAGTGTGATATCTTATTATTCAGATTTTCTAAAACCACTCCGAAGGGGGTGTGATATATTATTTTCTAAGGCTTTTCTAAAACCACTCCGAAGGGGGTGCGTACAAAACCACTCCGATGGGGGTGTGAGATTTTATTTTTCTTACTACTATTATTATTATGCCCGATGGGGCTAGGTTAGTATTATGTCGCGAGTGGCATGCCCGATGGGGCCGGGGTAGCCGTATGCCGCGAGTGACATGCCGAAAGGGCTAGGATGCGGGGCCGGCATGTCCGATGGGGCCGGGATAGACGTATGTCGGACCGGCATGCCCGAAGGGGCCATTATTTTACGTCGGGGCCAGCATGTCCGATGGGGCCGGGATAGACGTATGCGGACCCCGGCGCACCCGAAGGGGATTATATTGTTATTATTACTATTATTATTATTAATTATTATTATTATTATTATTATTATTATTATTATTATTATTATATCATCATCATTATCATTATGCGGAAGCGGCAATGCCCGAAAGGGGCCACCATTATTATTGTTAGGCCGGAAGCGGCCGTCCGAAGGGACTATTTTACTTAAACATTTAGTTCATGTCGGGTAACCTAAACTTGCTTTTCGTTGTACTTTTTCCGTGTAATCTAAACTTGTTTATGTTGAGCTCTCCTATTTCTTGCTTCGGTGATGCTTTACATATTCGGTACATATTCCGTGCGACCCCTTTCTTCGGGGGCGCGTTTCATGCCCGCGGAGTTCGGGGACGCGACCGGTGACTCGGCTTGCTTAGGGAAGGCCGGTATTGAGAGTCGACACGGCTTCTCTTGCTCCGAGAGGCTGTTCTGTTTTGGTATAATGTTGTGTATATATTTGCGAGTGTCATACTCTTTAGAGGTCGCGAACGAGTGTGGGAGTCATGGTTACTGTTTGGCCATGTCGGCCATTATTTTGTTGTACAGAAATGGCGGAGGCCCTTTTGGCTCGCTTTGTTTTATGTCGTATGTATATATATTATGTTTTGAGATGCCTCGAGCTACGTGTCGATTTTGGTATTTCATTTACAAATTTCAATTCTCGTTTTAAAAAAAAAAATTTTGAGTCGACGTTTAAGGGTTCGCTTGACTCTGAGGAGAGTCGGGTGCCCGTCACACCCGGACGAAGGTTGGGGTGTGACATGTTCGTGATTATATTTATTGATGACATCCTGGTTTATTCACGATCCGAAGCAGAACATGCAGATCATTTGAGGACGGTACTTGGCACACTTCGGCACCAGAAATTATATGCTAAATTTTCAAAATGTGAATTCCCGACCTCATAGGCATTACCCCGGGGTATATTATTGGAGCCGATGGCATCGGGTGGATACCCGTAAGATTGAGGCCGTAAAGAATTGGCCTAGACCTACGACGCCGACCGAGGTGCGTAGCTCGGGGATTGGCCGGTTATTACGGAGGTTCGTAGAGAAGTTTGCTTCGATTTCGGCCGCCTTTAACAAGGGCGACTCGGGCGGGAGCTAAGTTCCGGTGATTCGATAAGCTTGTGAACGCGGCTTCCGATGTCTTTGAAAGAGAAGTTGACTACGGCTTTGGGTTCGACACTTCCCGAGGGTCCGGATGGGTATGTTATTTATTGTGATGCCTTCGGTGTTGGTTTGGGGTGTGTAAAAGCACAGCAGAGTTATAGCTTATGCTTCCCGGCAGCTCAGGAAGCACGAGAGAAATTATCCTACTCACAATTTGGAGCTAGCCGCGGTAATTCATGCTTTGAAGATGTGGAGACATTATCTATACGGCGTTCACGTTGATATTTATACAGATCACAAGATCCTCCAGTACATCTTTAAGCAGAAGGAGCTAAATTTACGGCAGAGGAGGTGATTAGAGTTACCGAAAGACTATGATATTGATATTTTATACCATCCTGGGAAAGCTAATGTTGTGGCAGATGCACTAGAAAGTAAGTATTATGGGCAGTCTAGCGTACGTGCCATCAGAGGAAAGAAATAGTTTGCGAGATCCACCGGCTAGCTAGTCTTGGAGTTCGCTTATTCTCGGGAGATATTGGAGTTTCTGTTCGAGGAATTGCTGAATCCTCTATTACGGAAGAGATAAAGCGACGTCAGTATGAGGATCCTATTCTGGCACAGTACAGGGACACAACCTTTGAAAAGGAGAAGACCCCGTTCGAGATTACATCCGATGGAGTATTATTACACGAATGGCATATTATGTGTGCCGATGTTGCGAGGGCACTCAGTTATGGGCGAGGCACATTATGCCCGTTATTCGTTCAAGGGTCGACGAAGATGCATCATGATCTAAAATGCTTATGCTGGTGGGATGGTATGAAAAGGGACATAGCGAGTTCGTCGCTCGGTGCCCAAATTGCCGCCAGTTAAGATCGAGCATGGCCGGTGGATTATTACGGAGACGGAGATACCGTCGTGGAAGTGGGGAAATAATTAATATGGACTTCATTACAAGCTTACCTCGCACTCCACGGAGGTATGATTCCATATGGGTTATTGTTGATAGGCCGACGAAATCGCCCATTTCCTCCCGATCCGGATCTACGTATTGGTTCGAGGATTATGCCAGGTTATATATTAAGGAGATTGTGAGGCTTCATGGAGTTCCCATAGCTATTATCTCCGACAGAGGTGCCCAGTTTACAGCTAATTTTTGGAGATCATTTCAGGAAGGATTGGGGACACAGGTGAGTCTCAGTACAACATTCCATCCCCAGTCTGACGGACAGGCCGAGCGCACTATTCAGACGCTGGAAGATATGTTGCGGGCCTGTGTTATTGATAAGCTGGGATGATCATTTGCCGCTTGTTGAATTTGCTTACAATAACAGCTACCACTCCAGTATTCAGATGGCACCATATGAGGCACTTTATGGCAGGAAATGCAGGTCACCGATTGGTTGGTTCGATGTTGGCGAGACTAAGTTGATTGGCCCAGATATGATCCAGCAGGCAGTTGATAAGGTGAAGCTTATTCGGGAAAGGCTATTAGCGACCCAAGAGTCGACAGAAATCATATGCAGATAATCGCCGTCGACATTTAGAGTTTCAGATTGGTGATTGGGTATTCCTTAAAGTGTCACCTATGAAAGGTGTTATGAGATTCGGCAAGAAAGGAAAGCTCAGTCCGAGATATATTGGGCCTTATCAGATCATCCGTAAAATAGGCAAGGTTGCATATGAATTAGATTTACCAGCTGATTTGGGAGCAGTACATCCGGTATTCCACGTTTCTATGCTTCGTAAATGCATTAGTGACCCTTCCAGAATATTTTCTGTAGATGATATCCAGGTCACCGAGGAGCTATCCTATGAAAAGCAGCCTATAGCCATATTGGATCGTCAGGTAAGAAAGTTGCGGAATAAAGATGTGGCTTCTGTTAAGGTGCTATGGCGGAACAATAACCGGGAGGAAATGACCTGGGAAGCTGAGGAGCAGATGAAGAAGAAGTATCCTCACTTATTTCCAGTGCCTGCAGGTAATTTAAATTCCCTACTTGACTATGTTGCTTGATAAAGGAATTGTTGTGATAATTGTAAAAGAAACTCCCCCGAGTGCTTATAAGATCCCGTAAGGTTAATCTAACATTCGAGGACGAATGTTCTAAAGGGGGGGAGGATGTTATATCCCGTATTTTGTACATTGGGACAATCCGGATTAACTATGGTAAGTTAGGGACAAAACCATTCCGGGATGCAAAGTAGAGACTTTTGTTTGTTTTAAAAGCATAAGTGTGTATGAATTTATTGGTGTGGGGCATTTAGGAAAATTTGAGACCAAAAGTGGAATAATTGAAAGTTGGAAATCATGAATTATTTGGCCCTTGGCCATGTGGCTTTTGAGTGGTGCCCACACATTTTATGGCCAAATTCAATTGGTCCAACCCATGTGTGGGCCAAGAACACTTGTGCAACTCTTATATTAGCACCAAAGATGGCTAATAAGTCATCTTCTTATCATTTTACACTTAGAAAAAAAACAAGAACTTGAAGAACAACAACAAAGGCCGTTCAGCCAAGAAAAAAAAATTGAAGTCCAATTTGAGCCATCACAAAAATATTTTCTTCAAGCAAATCCACTAATTGGAGGTCCCTCATTAACGTGGAGTTGTTGTTTGGGCCAATAGATCACTCGTTTCATTAATCGCAAACCCTAGCCTAGTTGGGAAGTTGAAGAAGAAAGGTAAGATTTAATCTTGTTTTATGTGTTATGAATGATGTATGCATGTTGTAGTATGCCAAAATGGATGAAAATCATGAAATATGGTATGTTGGAGTTGAGGCCGTGTGTTAGGTATATAGCCGTGTAGGTGTGTGTGTTGTGTTGAGGTGATGAACTAAATTCTAGCTAGCATGTTTTGATTGATTGTAGTGTGAAGGAATGAATGAGAATCATCAATATGTGTGTGTGTGGGTTGGCCGAATATGGCTTGTGTAGTGTAGCAAAGAATGGATTAAATTCTATTTGGAATTTTGATTGTTGTCGTTATGAATTCTATGTTGACGATAAGAGTTTAATGACTCAAGTTGATATTGTAATTGTTATGGGCTGATTTGGAGAATTATGTGCATTGAAGGCAATTTTTATATTTATGAAAATAACATCGTTAGAGTGTGGATTGTTGATGCAAATCATGATTCGGAAGTTGGAAGTGTGTTATGGTTGAGGTTCTCGAGTTTTGGGGTGGTTTCGGGTGAGAGGGAGTATTGTTTGGGATATTTGAACTATCGTGTGAATTGTTTGAAATGTTCTTGAATGTTGTTGGTATGGGTTCGGACTTGTAATTGAATGTATGAGTGTTGATGTTGGCTTGAATGTAAGCCGTTGAATCGAATATAATGAATGTTGTTGAATTATGTAGAAAGAGTATTTAATGCTAGAATGCATTTTGAATTGATTATTGATGTTGCTAGTTTGGTTGTTGGTGTTGTTGTTGTTGATTTGGCCGAGTTAAATTCTCGGGGTTGGCCTATTTATAGGGGAAATGCTGCCCAAATTTCTGTAGAATTAAGTGCTAGTTTGGAATTAATTGCCTAAACGTCTATAGCTAATATTTGATATCCGTTGACGTTGTGTAGACCTCGGGGAGCCCGAGACGTAGGTTGGAATTAGCTTGAGTGCGGATTAGCTTTGAGAGCGGACGAGGTATGTAAAGCTCAACCCTTCCTTCTTTTGGCATGCCTTAGTTACAAATAGGCTATGACACGAGCCTCGAGGAAATTCTATTCTCGCAATCCGAGCATGTCTATGATTCTTATTTGTTTCTTGGTATTCGTATGTTTGATGTGACGAAATATTGGCCCTTATGTCTTTGGAATATGTGATTTTCAAATGTTACACAAAAAGTTCTGTTTTTAAAGAGTTCCGTAACTACGAACGACCGTAACTTTCACAGAAAGGCTCGGATTGCCTCGATATGTTCGTAGGAGATCTTATGGCGTGTGATGAGTATGTTTTCCATAGGCGGGCCCGGCTCGGGTCAACACCCGTCCGTGGGTCCCGCGACTCTCTTTTTTGTAATCCTGATGACTTTTGAAAGAATTTGGTTTGGCTATTATTCCGATTTCCAAGTATGGTCATTTTACTTATCTTTTGGGTCTATGATAATGATTTTATACATATGGTTACTCACGACTCTGCTCGTGCATTCCGTGGTATCTTTCGCCGAGTCCGGGCCGGTTATGTTGTCGTGCGCACTATGTTATACTCCGGTGTTATGTTGTGTTATGGTTCGCCGAGCCCCTCGCTAGAGGGCCGGGTTCCGCTTATATTTGGTGTTATGCTGTGTATGGCGTTATGATGTGTTATGATGTGTGACGGGGATATGGAGATTTGAAACTTTCTGGTGTTATGCTGTGTTTTGGCGCCAATGACGGGCGGGCGACCATATTCTCTGAGCCCTATGCATGATTTGTATTTTGAAAATAAACTTTTTGGTATTTTTGGATATGCACTTACTTTCTGTACTTCTGTTTCGATTATGACTCAGATTTGTTTACTGTATCTTCTGCTTTGCATACTCAAGACATATTTTGTATCGACCCCTTTCTTCGGGGGGGCGTCTCATGCCCGTGGTACGGACGCACGGTTCGTGATCCGCCGTCTAGGACATCCTTTTCGTCGTTTGGAGTGCTCTCTTATTCCGGAGCCCACATTTTGGTACATATTCGTTCGTTGTATATGTATTGGTTTGTTCGGGGCACGGCGGGGCCCCGTCCCGTCATATGATTCTCCGTTGGTCTTTTTAGAGGTCTGTAGACGTATATGTGGGTTATGCCTATTCTGTACAGGTGTGTTCGTATGATATATGTTCTGGGCGATCCCATTCGCCGTGGCAGCCTTGTCGGCTTGCATTTGTATATGTTTTGGGCCGTTGCGCCATTTGATAGCCTTGCCGGCTTCTGATATATATATGTTTGTGTTTGAGATGCGTTTGAGACAGTTTGAGATAATTTGAGACAGCGTCTGATATTTGTATGCGTATAAGCCATCTGTATGTGATTCGGGTTTAATGAATATGTTTGGGTGCCCAGCTCGGGCACTAGTCACGACCTACGGGGTTGGGTCGTGTCAAGGATTTTGGCTTGCATAGAAGCGAGGTCATCATTATTGGATAGGATAAAGGCTCATCAGTTTGAGGATGCTCAGTTAAGCAAGATCAGAGATGGGATTTCGAGGGGTGAGGCCAAGGAGGCTGTCACGACCCAACTGGAGAGCCATGACGTGCACCCGGAGCTAACCAACCGGGCACCTCTCATCGTAAATTCACATTCATATCTAGGTGAGCCACATGGCCTACTAACAATTCTATGCTTCAATAATGCCATTTCCAACGGCTAGAACACTTTTATATATCAACGTCAACAACTATGCCCATACACATATACACAAGCCGACGAGGCTAACAAAATAATATACCAAAACATGAGCCGACAAGGCAAAAGACATCTACTATACATGACTGTCTACGAGCCTCTAAGAAGAGTATGAAACTTCATCATAAGGACGGGACAGGACCCCGCCATGCCCATATATACACAAAAGAATAATACCCAAAAGCTGCAGCTCCGAATCAAATGGAGCTCCTCTATGCAGTCTCTGAACAAGCAGTCTATGGGTCAAGTCTATCTTCCTGTCCGCCTGCGGGCATGACACAGGGTCCACAAACAAAAAGACATCAGTATGAATAATGCACTGAGTATGTAAAGCATGATCAACATCATAATAGAAACGTAAGAAATAGCATAAGATAGAGAGGTCATGAGATAATGAAGCCATTTATACCTCTAGCGTTGCTCATCATATTTACTTACCCCTTTTCTAATGGGAACCTTCCATATCATACATTTATGCTTGTAGTAGTCTCATACCCGACCATAGAGGTTCGGTGTCTTACATACCCGACCATGATAAGGTTCAGTGTTATACTTACCTAGCCCTACCAAGTCTCAGTGTTATCCATACCCATCTTGTGGGTGTCCGCGCGATAGATATCATACCCGGCCATATAGGCTCGGTGTTAATATATATAGTATATATTGTATATATATATATGTATATATACATATATATATATATATATATATATATATATATATATATATATGTATATATATATATATATACATAGGAGCACATACACGTTCTCAACATTATCATCTTCATCATCATTTTCATTATATCCTTCCTTAGAGAATCAACTATCATAGGATGGGACCAATGGTATCGTGAGAATATCAAGTTCATGAGATTTAATGATTCTAGGAATGAAATCGTCAGGGAAGATACTATGGATTTCACGTGAAGGTATACATCAATGGGATCATGCCTTAAGAAAGAAGGATTAGCCTTACATACCTCTTTGTTTTCTTAACTACTTAACGTTCGCCGTCGAAGCTTGGAAAATCTACATTTCGAAGGATTCATACCTTGGTTAAGCCTTAAAGATACTCTTAAATCCAAACTAGAACAATTCATGAGTTAACGAAAATTGGGCAGCATTTTCCCTATTTCATCGACTTCCACCATACTACAAAACAACTCCCAAATAACCATAATAACATCTATAATATCATAATCAAGTAGTCACATTCCATAAAGTCTTCCATATTCATTCTCACATTCAACTTACACTAACAACTTCACACCAACCCTTTGCATATTTTTCATAGAACGCTTTATCATCATCTTTATTACCTTCTATAACAAGATTATATCCATATCATACTAAGAATCATGACTCAAGTTAGTTTACTACTCAAAAACATAATGAAAACTACATTTAGAACTCATCTTCTACTTTCTCCTTCTACCCAAGTTGTTCAACAACTAAGCATTCTTAATAACATGAAATAAGCATGAAAACTAACCTTTTATCTCACAAGAATGAGCTTTCGAGCAAGCTATCAACTTATATGGAAATCCTAGCTTCGATACCCAAAGAATTCTTGTAGTTTACTAACCCTAGCAAGACTTCTAACACATGGATATCTTGATTCTTGCCTTTTGATCATTAATCTCTCTTGGATTTTGGCTTGGATTAGTTTATGGAGTTGAAGAGAGGGTTTTTGGAGAGCTCTTGAATCTGATTTGAGAAAATAAAATGCCCAAATGAAGTGGAATGAAATATATAAAGTGTAACTTAAAATCCGGTCGGGCAATCCTGCGCCCACTTTGACGGGCCGTCAAAATTCCTACGGGCCGTCAAAATGTTCCATCGAACTGCCCAGCCAAACATTGCTCACTGTGACTATTTTACACTGGGAAGGTGCAATTTGACGGGCCGTCAAACTGGTCCGTCAAAATGTTCTGCTCGGATAGTCTGTCTTAAAATACCCATAACTTTTTACTCCGATGTCACATTGACGAACTGTTTGTTGCGTTGGAAACTAGACTCAATGAAATTCAATTTGGATAAAAGAAATACATCAAAACCCCTCATATTATAGTATATATACCTCTCCCAAGTTGGACCAAAATTCTGTCCAAAAATTTTGCCAAGTTTTTCCAAAGTTCCGACAAATTCAATTCCTTAATTTGCTTGTTCTCAAATCCTCCCATAGCTTATTTCATGAGATTAAACCCCCCATAACTATAATATAGGAACATATAATATCATATATCCTAGAAGATAAGTCCAGTTTCCACAATTAGGACAACTAACACCTAGTGAATCTCAACGGATGAAACTACGAGGTGTAACAGAGGCCGTGATTGATTCTGAGGGAATACTAAGGATTAGAGTGCGTGTGTGAAATTCTCGTGTTGGTGATCTGATTCAGTGTATTTTATCTGAGGCCCATAGCTCTCGCTATTCCATTCATCCGGGAGTGACTATGATGTACCATGACTTGAGGCAGCACTACTGGTGGCGCCGTATGAAGAGAGATATAGTTGATTTTATGGCTAAGTGTGGAAATTATCAACAGGTAAAGTATGAGCACTAGTGACCCGGTGGGGTGCTTCGGAGGATGCCCATTTTCGAGTAGAAGTGGGAGAAGATTACCATGGATTTTGTCACGGCTCTTCCGAATACCCTTGGAAAGTTTGATTCTATTTGGGTGATAGTGGATTGGTTGACTAAATCCACTCACTTTGTTCCAGATTAGGTTTTCTATACCGCGGAGAAGTTAGCCAAGATGTACATCCGGGATATTGTGAGATTAAATGGGATCCCTATTTTTATTTTATCTGATCGGGGTACTATCTTCACTTCTCAATTCTGGAGAGCATTTCATGATGAATTGGGTACCCGATTTGACTTTAGTACAACTTTCCATCCCCAGACCGATAGCCAGTCTGAGCGGACCATCCAGGTGCTCGAGGACATGTTGAGAGCATGTGTTATTGACTTTAGTGGTCATTGGGATCAGCACTTACCCTTGGCAGAGTTTGCGTACAACAACAGTTATCAGTCGAGTATTGGTATGGCGCCTTTTTGAGGCCTTATATGGTAGGAGGTGTAGATTTTCGATTGGTTGGTTTGATGGTTTTGAGGCTCGACCTGGGATTACGGATCTGTTGAGAGAGTCCCTTGATAGAGTGAGATTTATTCAGGCTAGGTTCGTGGCAGCTCAGAATCGATAAAAGATGTGTGCAGATCGAAAGGTCCGAGATGTGAAGTTTGCTATTGGTGATTAGGTTCTATTGAAGGCTTCACCCATGAAGGGTGTTATGAGATTTGGTACGAGAGGCAAGTTGAGCCCTAGATATATCGGCTCGTTAGAGATCGTGGATTGTATCGGTGATGTAGCTTATAAGTTAGCATTGCCGCCAGGCTTAGCAGGAGTTCACTCGGTCTTTCATGTTTCAATGCTGAAGAAATACCATGCCGACGGTACCTATATTTTTCATTGCGATTCCATATTTCTTGATGAGAATTTGACTTATGAGGAGGAGCCTATCGCGATCTTGGATAGGCAGGTTCGAAAGTTGAGGTCCAAGGAGATTGCTTCTGCGACGGTGCAAAGAAAGCACTGCCCCATGGAAGCGGCTACTTAGGAGACTGAGTCCGATATGCGAAGCCGATATCCCCAGTTGTTCACTGATTCAGGTATTTCCCTACTTTCCTTCTTTTCTTTGCTCAAGGACAAGCAACGGTTCAATTGGTATGTGATGTAGCGACCCGTTTAGTCGCTATGGTTCTTTCAGTGTTTTTGCCTACTCCGGAGCATTGATTAGCTCCCTTTTGACCCGAGGGGACTGTTGATATACTTCCCGAGGTATCTAGACCGAATTCAGGCAACTTTGGTAAAAATATGGGCTTTAAGTAAAAAGGGTTGACCCGAAGTTGACTTTTGGCCAAACGGACCTTTTTCAGAGTTTCATCGATTTTGAGTGGTCTGGATGGTCGTTTAGAACTTGTACGTGTATTTTGTTCAGTTCCCTATGCATTAGAATGCATTTCGGGACATAGGATGGGAGATTGGAATTAGGCATCGGGGTTGACTCAGTCAACGAGGCCTCCGTTTGAAATTCTGAGACAACAAGCGTGTTCGCAGCGCATTTCTGTATGGGTTTAGGTGGTCGGGTTGTGAGCAAATGGCCTCGAGAATAACTCAAAAATTTGATTGAGGAGTTAGAAAATTATGAGAATTCTGGTGTTGGTTCCCGCAATAGCGGCACTAGAGCCACCCCAGCGGCACCGCTGTGGGGGTGTGATGACCGCTGGGGTGGTAATGTAGGATATGGGCCATACAGCTGCGGCGATATTGGCACCGCTGTAGCGGCATTCCAACCGCTGTGGCGGTGACAGGCAGCTATATTTCGTTAAATGTGTCTTAAATAAGTCTTAGACACTCATTATTTCATATCTCGATATTGGTGCTGAGAGAAACTGTTCTTGGAGATAAATTGAAGAAATTTTTGGAGGTAAACTTTGCCTAATCCTTTACTCTTCCTTAATCACAATCATTCTAGATTCTTCCCTTCCCTTTAATATTTCCCTAGAGATGGAATTAGGAGGAGGATTTTGGGAAACTTTTTCTTAGGGTAATTTATGATAAATTGATGATGATAATGCTAAAATTTGATGAATCTAAGCTTGTTGATCATATATCTCCCACTTTTAACATTGAATTTCGGATTTGGAGATTTAGGATTTATACCCACTTTGGGGGTTTTTACTTGAAATCAGATTTAGACCAATTCTTGATTTAAATCAACAAGTAATGGTTGGGTTATGATTCCCTAGTACTTAATTTGGTATTTTTCGAGCGAATTTTCCATTTTACCCCTGTGGGCCTCTTTTCCCAATTTCTAAGGTTAAAATGGACCTAGTTGATATCATAGCAATCTTAGTATCATTCTTCGTGATTTCTAGTATAGAATTTGATTATGATTAGACTACTTTGATTCTGAGCTTCAGAGGAAGGGCAAGGCAATAAAGTGACTTGTTGGTGTTGCGGTTCGGCAGTCCAGGTAGGTTAGGGTTTACTTTTGATGAGACTTCGTAAAGTGAATCACATATTTAGATTTTGAGGTCTGAGACAACATGTGAACCTTCGGGTATGATGTTTGGATGGATATTGCCTCAGGTTGGACTCTGATGTGTGTTGGGACTAGCCACCCCGTTATGTGTTATTGATTGATTAATTGTGTGGCTTGATGCCATGTGTAGTTGATAGATATCGAGTCCTGCTTTCCGTCCTGATTTGGATAGAATGGACATACTGTTGTTAGTATTTGTGCTTGATATATTTTGGCATACCCACTGTGGTGTTGTGAGATGATACGTTGTGGCATACCTTGTTGTGGTATTTGTGATATTAAACCTGATTGACATATGTATTGCACGCATTCTCTCATATTCATGCATGGCCGATATCCGGTGATGATCCGGTATCGTTGATTGAGCAAAACTGATATTTGATAAACTCCTTTACTTGAGTGATTGTGAAAAGGCCGATGTCTGAAGATCCATCTTGGAATCATTTTCTATATGAAACTGATAGTTGATAAACTCTTTTACTTGAGTGATTGTGAGAAGGCCGATGTCCGAGGTTCAATTTCGAAATCGTTGATTTGTGAAACTGATATTTGACAGACTCTTTTGAGTGAATGTGAGGAGGTCGATGTCCGATGGTTATATTCGGGCATCGTTGTTGCATGACTGATTTCGATATTATCTCAAAATCGTTGTTAGTGCATGGACTCCGCAGGTCCCCCAGGGTGGTGCCGGTGAGACCCCTTCTGTGTACAATTAGCCAGGGTCCCGTCTATCTGTTGGGCAAAGATTCGGGATGGGTGGCACTTAGACTTCGCGAGTCACGCTGGGTTGTGCTACCGAGACATTGATATTTCCATCCGGAGTACATGTGTACACCTCATTTGCATAGCACGATATCACATTCATACCATTATTGCACTGCATTGCATTATTACTTGATCGAGTGTGGTGATTGTTGGTATTGTGATGTTTCCGTTGTGATGATTGGATTGTGTCGATTCTATTGTGGTGATCAGATCAGATCGGTTATACTCGGACTTATCATATTAAGGTTTAGATACTTACATAGGTGATGACGAATTTCGGTTGCGATTATATTGTCTCATGCTTGATTGTTTTATTTGCTTATCTGCTTTATTTTCTGAATTGTGTTAACTATGCTTAGTCGGCCGATGATGCCTACCAGTATCGTTGTTTGTACTGACCTACACTTGCTGCATTCTTTTATGAATGCAGAGTATCAGGTCGGATCTACTTCTCTGACCCGTGACTGATAGACTCTTCAGCTTCCACTTGAGTTTTCCTGGGAGTGCATGGCGTCCGCTGGCCTCGAAGACTCTTCTATTACTTATGTCTTGCTTTCCGTTCTGAGACATGATTTGAGACTACTTATGTATTATTATTCAGACTTTAGTATTCGGATTTAGATGCTCTTGTATGACCCGACCAGATACTGGGTTGGATTTCATTTACTTCCGCATTTGTTAACATTATATTATTTTGTGAGACTTACGTTATTTTACTTTCTTTCGCTATTTTCTATTATTGTGAATGTTGAGCTAAGGGTTCGCCTACCGAGGTGGGAAAGGTAGGTGCCCGCATGACCTAGGCTAAAATGGATAGTGACATTATGGCTACGATATCGCGATACTTTGCTTGATTGATACTGAGATGAGAACGGTGATTCCATTGTTGCTTGTTGTGTAGTCTTATTATTGATACTACTTGGGTGCCATGTGTAGTACTGTTTCAGATAGAATTGGTTGTTGATATCACATTTCATCAGATTCATACGCATTTCGATGATACACTAACATATGCATGGTTCTGGTACTGATAATGATATGTGAGAGAGTGTAGCCTCCGAGGTTTCTGCCGGACAGCGTAAAAGAGAGATGAGTGTTCGTTGCACGAGGTTTCTTGCCGGGAATGATGGAGTGTCCGATGCCCGAGGTCTTTGTCGGGATCGTGAGAGTATGCTCGTGATCCGAGTTCATATTTCGGAGCGAGTGGTACATGGACTTTGCGGGTCCCCCATGGGTCATTATCCCCTAGACGTGGAGTCACTCCGTCCGGGACATGTTGTACAAAGCTGTTTATGCATTGCATTCATCCTACATACATTATTGCATTGTATTGTATCTTTGATTCTGATGACTTGTTGTGATAGTATTGTGATATACTGGTTCGGATTGATTATACTGAGACTTGGCACAGTTGGGCTTAGATACTATAACATAGGTGATGTCTTGTTGTGATACTATTGTGATGTACTGGTTCAGATTGACTATACTGAGACTTGGCATAGTTAGGTTTAGACGCTATAACCTAGTTGATGACTTTATTAAGGATACAGATTCGTGTTGACTTGTACTTGTTGGTTTATGTGTTTATCTTGCTTTGTTATCTTTATATAAGTTAGCTAGTCTTAGTCGACCTATGATACTACCAGTACTTGTTGTTTGTACTGACCTGCAATTGCTGCATTCTTTTATGAATGTAGAGTATCAGGTGGGACCGACTTCTACTCTTCGTGGCTGACTGTCGAGGATTTGCTGATTCGAGCCTTTCGTAGGTGAGCATGAGAATGTTCGCTGCCCGAAGACTCTTCCTTTATTATGTCTTTTTCTCCATTCCTGAGACATGACTTGAGACTATTGAGGTATTACTACCATTCAGACTCGTAGTATTTAGTTATTTGCTCTTGTATGACCAGACCAGTTACTGGGGTGTATTTCTTTTACTTCCACATTTCCTTAAATTATTATCGTTAGACTTATGTTATTCTATCTTCTTTTACTTTATCTATATTTTTATAATTGTCGGGATAAGGGTTCGCTTATCGAGGTGGGAAAGGTAGGTGCCCGGATGACTTGGTCAAATTGGGTCGTGAGGTCTCCATCTCCTTTTACTCATCAATATACACCCTATGTATGACTAGTTTGTTTATTTATCTACGCATAGTATACCAAAGATATACAGCACATGGTGTATATATCAAGTGTATGCCATAGGTATACCTTTCTTTCTTTTCACTAACCTATGTATATTCCCATGTATATCCTCTTTAAACTTAGGCTAAATCTTAAACTTGCTTCAATTATTAATCACTTAATAGTCTTTCAATTTTTTAAGTAGCAAGATCAACCCTAAACTAAGGCCAGTTGAAAACCCTATGAGAGCTTCTCTCTCTAGGCGACTTGGCGACCTAGTAAGAGAGTGCAAGTTTCAGGCCATTCATGGCCTCTCAGGCCACCATGCATCCTCCATAAGAGGCTGCGCCACCCACACAACTGTAAACAACAACCATGCAAACCCTATACTATTCTAAAATATTAAAAAATACAACTTGGAATGCTTGTGACCCTCAACAGTCGACTTCCATGACTGTTTTGCCTATACCAATGAAGCCTATCGTGTACCATCATGGTGAGCTGATTATACAATATACCATGGAAGAGATTGAGAGAATGATAGTTCATGAAAACTTACAATATGCAGTAGTGGGTAAATTTAGCTATGGCCTGCCAGATTTGCACGCACTACGTACATTGCTCCCAAAATAATATGAACTAAAGAGTACTGCTACCATTGGACTACTATGCAATAGGCATGTTTTGATCATATGTGAATTATTTGAAGATTATGTTGCACTCTTGTCAAAACCTGCATTCTTGATTAAGGAGAGTGGATGGAATTATCCCACGAGGACACTTAAATGGGATCCTTGGTTTAATCCAGAGGAAGATACTTCTATTGCCATTGCTTGGATATCTTTTCCTACACTAGCACCAAACTACTTTGGCCAGTCGCAGCTATTTTCAATGGCCTCAGCAGTTGGAAAACCCTTGACTTTGGACGTGGCAACCATAAATAAAACAAGGCCAAGCTGTGTACATGTGAAAGTTGAAGTGGATTTATTGGCTGACCATCCTAAGAGGGTTCAAATTCAGGCTGTGGATAGTAAAACTGGTGATGTAAAGTCAAGGTGGGTGAGAATTCACTATGACTTCATGCCCAAGTACTGTAAGGAATGTTGCTTGCAAGGTCATGATGAGGAAGGATGTTGGAAGTTACATCCTGACTTGTTACCAGATAAGGAGAGTGAAGAAGATATTGAAGGTAATGAAGGAGAGAAGGGAAAGCATGTTGCAATCCCTATCAATGAGAAGGAAGCAGTAAAAGTCAAAAAAGGCTAACAATAATCAGGAAAAACATGCAAGGAATAGAAACCCTAGTCAGGTGATCAAGGTGTTAGAGTGTGGTAAGGTGGTTGGAGATGTTTAGGATCTATATAAGTAGAAGACTCAAAAAGGAAAGAAGCAGGTGGAGATTGACAACAACATTCAAAAGCAGGTTGCTTTGCCAACAGGAAAGGAGAATAGTGGTACAAGTAAGCAAGGAGAAATTCTGAAATCTGGCATAGGAAAATGCTGATGGTGTACAAGAAGGTGTGTTAATGGTCAGGTGCAACCACAACCAGCTCATGCAAAAGTAGGGAATGCAGGTGACACCTCCCATAAGCAGTTGGTTATAGCATCTGGTGTTCATAAGGGTGAGATTGTTGTTCATGATTCTGAGCAGACTTTGAATGTCAATGCACCTGAGTTTACTCCTAGAAGGAAGAAATATTCACCCTCTAAGACTAAAGAGTGGGTTAAAGCAAATTTCAATTCAGGGGTGGACAAGGTTAACACTAATCAGGCTTGTCATGAGATTCCTTCAACTACTTTTGCTGAGGATAAAGGCACCAGTAGTAACATGAAATTATGGAGTGAACAGGTTGAGGAAGATGGGGAAGAGGGTGAGATAATAGGAGGCAAAAAATCTGTTAGTAGGTAGTCTACTGACTCTATTTCATCCTCACAAGAAGTCCACAATATGTTCGAAAAAGCTGCTGATGAAGGGGAGGTAGCTAATGACTTTCAGAAGCAGCAGGATCAGGTTAATAAGGTGAATAAGGAACAAGAATTTGTTTCAATGTTTGAGAAATATTCTGATGATGGTCTGGGTGAGGTGAATAGTAGAGATGATCAACAGGAGGTGCAGACCAAGGAGGTGACTCAAATTACAACAAAGTCACAGAGGAAAGTTGATATGAATATGTAGGAAACTGCAAAAGAACAATGTACTGATAGCATGCAGGAGTATACTGGTGAACCTAATGAAACTCCTAAATCTAGACAGCATTCTCAAAGTAAGGAGGGAAGTCCAGCAGCTGGGAGCAATGCTAAGAAGATTATACATGCTGCTAGTCTAGGGAAGCAAAGTGGGATGGAGAATAAAGATGCTTGTAGTACTCAACAACAACAGAGTGGTAAGGGTCATGGAAAAATGAAGAAGCAAAGCAATCAGTTGTCAGCACCAAGTGGTTCTCTGCAGGTGTTTACTACTAAGCTGCAAAAGCAGACACAACTTGCATTAGTAGACAATGGGAATTTGCAAGTAGCAGTAGTTGGTGGCGAGGAAGTAAAATTTGACATAGATGAGGAATCCACAGCTCAAAACTTCATAAATGCTGCAAGAGATGGAGATTTGTCTCCTAAACAAGTTGAAAAGGTAATTGGCAAAAATAGGAGGAAAAATGCCAAGGAGAATAATGTACCTTACTTTTCAGGGGTACACACAAGGAGAACAGCATCCAGATCCCAACATTAGTGATGAATGCGGTAATTTGGAATATAAGATCTGTTAAAACTAAGAAGGCTTTTAGGAGACTTCTCACAATGCATAACAAATTCAAATTCTTTCTTATAGGTTTGATGGAACTTTCCAACAAGCCTATAAATTGGAAAGTTATAGAAGAAGGCTGGGATTGGAATTTGCAATGAGTAATGTGTTTGGTAAGATTTGGGCATTTGTTTTTGATGAATTTGAGGTGGATGTTCTAATAGATAGTGTGAAACAACTCACTTTGAGACTATCTAATAGGCATATTGGCATGGAGATGATTGTCACTTTAGTTTATGCTGAGTGTGACAGGATTGAAAGAATTGAGTTGTGGGATTCCTTGTAGAACTTAGCATCAGATATGAATACACCATGGCTAGTTAGTGGTGATTTCAATGTGATCACAGATGAACATGAAATGTATGGTGGACAACCTGTCTTTTTGAATGAGGTGGAGGATTTCAGGCACTGCATCAGCATATGCAATTTAACAGATTTAGGATACAAAGGTAGTGTGTATACCTGGTGGAATGGAAGAGGTGCTGGGAACTGTATATGCAAGAGATTGGATAGATGCCTTGGTAACTTTGAATTTCAACAGTTGTTTCCAGGCTTGGAGATCACACATTTGATCAAAAATGATTCTGATCACTCTCCCCTATTATTAGAATGCAAAGAAGAAGCAGTTCAAATTAGGAAGTCATTCAGATTTCTTAATTTTTGGGTGAAACGTGAAACTTTTCTTGATATTGTGAGAGGAAATTGGAATACTGATGTGCCATCAAATTCTTTCATGTCCTTAACTTGAAACTGAAGAGAATGAAGAAAGTGTTGTCACAATGGAGTAGAGCAACATATGGGGATATATTTCAGTAGGTTACAAATCTTGAAGAGGTCATTAAAGCTCATGAGCAACAGTTTGAAGCAGATCCATCTTTACTCAATAGAGAAAAGCTGCAAAAGGTAGAAGCTGAATTGATTAGAGTGTATGCATTGGAGGAGGGGTATTGGAAACAAAAGGCTGGCTTACAATGGTTCCAGGAAGGTGATAAGAATTCAAAATTCTTCCATGCACATGTGAATGGAAGAAGGAAATTTCTACAGCTTAGAAGAATTAAGGATTCTCAAGGAACTTGGCTTGAAACAGATGAAGAAATTGCTGATGAGGCTATTAGATTTTATCATGCTCAATTCCATGAAACTAATGTGCCTACTCAGTTTGATATTTTGCAGCAGGTTCCTAGAATGATCACACCTGAACAAAATGCAGAATTGATTGCTAATCCTACTAGAGATGAAGTCAAGCATGCAGTGTTTGGTTTGAATAATGCAAGTGCAGGTGGACCTGATGGATACACAGGCATGTTTTTTCAAGCATGTTGGGATATCATTGGAGATGATATATACAATATGGTATGGGATTTCTTTGGAGGTATGCAACTGCCTAGGTACATAACTCACACTAATCTTGTCTTGTTGCCTAAGAAGCAGAATCCTCAGACATTTAGTGACATGAGACCTATAAGATTAAGCAACTTTGTTAATAAGATTTCTCTCTAGAGTTATTCATGAAAGGATGGTTAACTTGTTACTAGACTTGATCTCTCAAAATCAAGCTGGTTTTTTGAGGGGTAGAAGTATAGTGGAGAACATCTTATTAACACAAGAGATTATATCAGATATTAGGCTCAGAACTAATAAAGTAAAGAAGAATGGAAATCAAATAGTCGCTAATGTTGTAATGAAGCTTGACATGACAAACGCTTATGACAGATTGTCATGGCTTTTTCTCACAAATGTCATGAGGAGAATGGGATTTTCTGAGAGGTTCATCAGTTACATTTATGAGTTGATTGGAAATAACTGGTATTTTGTGCTCATTAATGGATAGCCACATGGTTTCTTCCATTCAACTAGAGCGGTAAAGCAAGGTGATCCATTGTCACCTACTTTGTTCATTCTAGCAGCTGAAGCTTTGTCTAGAGCACTGTATTCATTGAATGATAATTTGTGGTATACTGGCTATGGGATGCCAAAATGGAGTCCTTCTATTAATCATCTTGCATATGCAGATGATACTATCATCTTTGCATCACCTTGTGATATCGCTTTGAGACTGATTATGCAGGTTTTGGGTGCATACGAAGCAGCTTCTAGTTAGTTGATAAATAAAGCAAAAAGTTTAGTGTACTTGCATGATAGGGTGGATGAACAAGTGTTTCAAAAAGTAGAAAGAATTACTGGCATTACTAGACAGGCATTTCCATTGATGTATCTTGGCTGTCCTATTTACTATAGCAAGAGCTAGATGTGTTTTTACTCAGAATTGCTTGCTAAAGTAAGAAATAAATTACAAGGATGGAAAGGCAAACTTCTGTCCTTTGGAGGAAGAGCAATTTTATTGAAGCATGTTCTGCAGGCAATGCTAATGCATCTCTTGTCTGTAATAGATCCTCCATCATTTGTGATCACAAAGCTGCATAAGATATTTGCTCAGTTTTATTGGAGTAACAAAATTGGAGAGAGTAATAGACATTGGGCCAGTTTTATTGGAGTAACAAAATTGGAGAGAGTAATAGACATTGGGCTAAATGGAAAGAGGTGTGCTTACCAGTTGATGAGGGAGGTCTTGGTTTTAGATCTCTAGCAGACATGTCATTAGCATTATTTGCTAAGCTCTGGTGGAATATAAGGACTAAGCCATCGCTTTGGAGTGCCTTTATGGGCATGAAGTATTTGAAAAAGAATAATCCAGTTCTAGTACCATGGAAGAGAGGTTCTCATGTTTGGAGGAAAATGCTACAAGCAAGAGACATGATTGAGCATCAAATACTGTGGCAATTGAGAATGGGCTCATCACTATTTTGGTTTGATAACTGGACTGGTCTTGGACTATTATACTTCATTATTCCTACTGATTTTCCTTGCAATGATTATACAGAAAATGTCTTAGATGTTGTTACTAATGGAAGGTGGCATAAACCTGCTATTAGAAACAACTTGCTTGAAGACTTGGCTGAATTCATTTTGAATGAAGTTAAGCCACCTGCTAAGCCTGGAGAATTGGACAGACCAAGATGGATATTGGAAACTAATGGAGAGTTTAGTGTAAAGTCTGCATGAGAGTATATGAGAAGCAAAGCTGAAAAGAAAGATGTATACAAGAAGATATGGGTGAAAGGCTTGCCATTCAAGATTTCATTTCTGATGTGGAGAGTGTGGCACTTCAAAGTGCCTCTTGATGATGTGATTAAAAGTTAGGGATACAATATGCCATCTAGATGTGATTGTTGTGTGGAGCCAAAGGAAGAAACTGTGCCTCATATATTCTTGAATTGTGCAACAGCTCAAAGGACATGGTCATATTTTTGTGCAGCAGCTGGGATTAACATCCAAGGTATGCATCTACACCAGGTGATTATGCAATGGTGGTATGCAGATGTGCCAGCAAGAATTCAGAATTTATTCCATGCTATACCTTCTATCATAGTTTGGCAGTTGTGGAAGAAGAGAAATGGAGATAAGCATAAGAATAGAGTGTCTACTAGTAGGGTGATTTATCAAGCTTCTAGTGACATTCAACAACTGGTGAGATAAAGGAAACCAGGGATAAAAAATGTACCACATAGATGGAATGATATTCTCAGAATCATGGAACAATTTGTGCCAAGTCTGCAGGTTCCAAAGGTGTTATGGCATTTTCCACCCGAAGGGGTCATCAAGTGTAAAACAGATGGTGCTACTAGGGGCAATCCTGGTAGAAGTGCATTTGCCTTTTGTTTGAGGGATGCTGCAGGTGATCTAGTGCATGCAAGTGCTAAGGAAATGGAGCATAGCACTAATACTGAGCCTGAAGCTCAAGCTGTGTTGGAAGCTGCTAGATATTGTTTGGCACATCATGTATACTCATTCATTTTGGAGACTGATTCTCTTCTGATGAAGAACATACTAGATAGAACTTGGAAACCCCCATGGAATATAGCATTTCAAGTTGAAGAGTTATTAGATATCATTGACAATGCCGATGTCCAAGTTCAACATATCATGAGAGAAGGCAACCAGTTAGCTGATCATTTGGCAAATGTTGCTCTGGATCATGGTGAGGTGAATATGTTTTCTTTTGCATAATTGGACTCAAAAGGAAGAAAGATTCTCAATAGTGACAATTTCCAATATCCATATTTGAGAATAAGAACAAAGAGGAGATATTGAAGCTGAATCCTGGTGGTTTATAGTGGAAAAAAGGATATCATTGTACTCAAGTTCTTATCAAGGAGAGTAAAATGATTCTATTTTCTACTAATGTTAGTTTCTTGAATTTTCAGAAATCAATGCCACAGGTGTTTTGCTGCAAAAAGGGAAGAAGCTGCAATGTAGAACTCCTTCAAGTGAAGGGGTACAATTTATTAGTAATATGTTTTGACGTCTACTCTCTTGATCATTTGAGCACAGGATATGATATTGAGTGGTTGTGTCTGGTGCTTAACATGATTTATAGATGTGCAATTTTTGAGGTTTGGACAGCTGTTGTGCATATACATTTGTTTCTGTTAGCAGATGCATATGGAGGCTTGGGCAAGAACTCAATATTGACAAGGTATCAGGGTGTGGTATTGGCATTTCATGCTCACTCTCCTAATAACTTGACAATAAATAGGAGGCGGTTGTTTGGAGCTGTTTTTTCTGGTGGTTTACAGCAGGGTGATAGTACTATGAGAAGGAGTTGTTGGTGCTGTGCTATAAGAAGTAACTCATCCTGTTCAAGTCATCTTGGAGGAGACCATTGTTATAGCCCGTATTTTATACGTTTGGGAATTTCGAAGTCGACGTGAAAAGTTAAGGACAAGACTATGTTCTAAAATTTTTTTAGTGTCGGAGTTGTCGGGAATATTATTTATGAGTATTGGTATTGTGGAAATATCGAGAAGGGCTAAGGGCAAGAAGAGAAATTCGCAAAATGGGCCGTGAAAATAATGCGGAAAGTTAGGGACAAAATGGTAATATTAAGGAAAGTCGAGGGGTAAAATAGTAATTTCACCAAGGATTCATGAAAATTCTAAAAAGGGCCAAATTGGCCATGTGACACAAAAAAAAGAAAAGAATGGAAAATGATGACAAGTGAGTCATCTTTTGATAAAGAGGAATTTCAAGAAAAATCAAGAAAAATGGAAGACTTTTCTAGAGAGGGCATGTGCCCCTCACATGCATGCAAGGTATATATAAATATATAAGAGGGAGGAGTGGTCATATTTTAAGAAGAGAGAAAGAAACAAGAGAGAAAGAAAGAAAAAAAAAAAAAAAAAAAAGAGAGGGACGGCCAAATAGGGGGCTGGCCGAACTGCCCCCTTGAAGTAGCCATGGAAAAAATTATTTTCTTTCTAGTTTCATGCCAATTGGAAGGTCCTCTATCTTATGGAGTAGTTGTTGGAAGACGGAAACCATTTGTTTAGCAAGAAACAAGCTTAGCCGTGTGAGAGAAATTAAAGGAAGGAGGTGAGTTTTGATCTTCCTTACATGTTTTATAGATGTTTGTGAATATTATAGTATGTGTAGATGAATAAAAGTCATGAAGTTATGGATGTTGGATTGTGGCCGTGAGTTGTGGTGTGTGTGTATATAGTGTTTAATTATGCATGTAATGTATCGTATAGAAAGGATGGATTTAATGCATGTAGCATGTCGGTTATGTTGCAATATCAAGTAGTGGATGAAATTCATAAAGACATGGTGTGCTGTGTGTTGTGTTGCATGAAAGAATGAATTAACTTTATGTAGTATGTTGGTTGTTGTTGTAATATATGGGAAAAGATGGAAAACTCATGAAATATGTTGTTGTGGTGATGTGGCCGAATAGGCCATGGATTGATAAGCTATGATAATTCAATTCCATTTGATATTTTAGTTGTTGTTATCATGGATTCTATGATGAGAAATGCAAGTTTGATGGTTTGGAGTGAAGTTGTAATCGTTATCGGAATGTGGAAGAAGTTAAGGTGACATTAGCTTAAATTCTTACATCGAATGAATGATGTTGATTATGGGTGGCTGTTGATATGATTTATGAAACTAGAACAAGAAAAATGTGTGATTACATCTTGGTTGAAGATTTCGGGTACTATGGAATCAATTGTGAATATTGTAAGTATTGTTGGTAATAATGTTGGCCGAGTTTCATTCTCGGGTTTGTTGTTGAAATCGACCAAGTTTAACTTGGTGGCGTGGTATACTTACAGGGGAAACGCTGCCGAAATTTCGGTAGCTAAGTTTCATTTTAAGAAATCCAACTCCAAAATGCACTAGTCAAGATGTGGTAAACATGACCAAATTGAAAATTTTGGCGAATTTGCAACGAGGATTTGGAGAAGCTTAAGGAGCGGAAAGAGGTATGTAAGACTTCACCCTTCTTTCTATGGCATGTCTTAGACGTACTAAGTTGGATACGGGCCTCGGGGACCATTCCTTCCCTCGAAATCCAAGATTGAAATTCGCTACTATTCATTCAGTAGAATTGAACTAGAAATGGTGCGAAATGTTGGGAAACTTCTTAGACCTCTAGAACTTGCATAAATGAGACCCGATTACTTTAAAACTTTCATAAGTAATGTCATGAGACGTACTACACGTAAATTGAATTGTGTGCGCCGCCTCATTTGACCCGAGGTGGGCCCATTGTTCCCGGACTTTCCCTATTGCTCGTTTGGCTTGTTTTGGAGTGGAATCCTAAGGAAACTTCTGATCCTTGTCCCGATGATCAAACGATAGGTACAACGCTATCCTGATGTAGATATGTCTATGATGACCATGACGACGATAATGCTAAGAAAGAACATACGTCCATGATAAGTACGATAAAGATGATTCCTTGACTAAGGTGAAGAATATGATCTTATAATGATAATGATGGAGTCGAAAATGAGAAAATGCCTACGATAGATAGGTTGACGATATGTTCTGCTATATAAATGAAAATATGGAAATGTTAAACGATTTCTAGATATCGCAATTCTATCATAGAGAATGACTGCCATAAAGGTTCTAAGTAGGTGAAACTATACCTTATGACCCTATTTGATGTTTTCTCATAAATGACACTTTTCATTGGTAACTTCGCCTTATGATACACGTATATGTGCATGTGTTTATGTGATACATGATATTGATGAATGTATATGTATATGGGGAATGGGGAAGGGCAACTGTGTCCACCTGATTCAGCTGGCTTATCATCCCGGACGCGGGATGCCCGGACGCGGGATATGGGAGAGCCGGAAACGGCGTCTGTATATGTGATATATATTATATGTTGGGACACTGTTGGGGAGGGGGGTGGGAGAGCCGATGCACTCGGCGTCTGTGAACGTAAGTAAAGAACACCGTACACCATTTTCTGAAATGCTCTGTTCTCTGTATATGTGATATGTATAATATGTTGGGACACTGTTGGGGAAGGGGGTGGGAGAGCCGATGTACTCGGCGTCTGTGAATGTAAGTGAAGGACACCGTTCTCCGAAATGTTCTGTTTTCTGTGTATGTAAATAAGAAGTACCGTTTTCTGGAGAGAAACTAAGTATGCGTGGCATCCGCCTGAAAGGCACTCACATGTACAAGTTACATCTAACCCAGATAAGCTCCGTATGATTGTGCCGTTATTATTCATACCGCATATGCCTTTATTATGTTACTATTCATGTCTTACATACTCGGCACAATGCTCGTATCGACCCCTCTTCTTCGGGGCCGCGTTCATGCCGCGCGGTACTCCCGGATGAATAGCACCGGAGACGAGAAGATGCTTCGCCTGGTTGGCAAGCTCCACTTGTTCGGAGTGTCGCCGAGCCGCCGTACTTGTGCCAGGATTTTCGAGTACAGATAGAGACTTTGCAGACAGAATCATGGGTTTCGGGAGTCAGTTTGTATTATGATACGAGTTATATACAGTTACATGTTTTATTTGATTTAAGAACAACAAAGGGATATTCCAATAAACTATTTATGTCTACTTGTCTTAGGGGTTTTGAAAAAAAAAAATTTGAGTACGTAGTAGGAGTCAGCGGGTTCGCTCGGCTCCGGTTACGGGGTCGGGTGCCCATCACACCCTGATCAAGATTGGGGTGTGATAACCATGATGAGTTTTTGATCACTAACAACATTTTTTTTTTTTTGCAGGTTCACCTAATGCATGGAAACTGGAAAATTCTAGCTTATCAGGAAATTGTGCTAAGTACTGTGCCATTGATCCAAATCTAATTGGATATGATATAGTACATATTAAGTATAATTTCCAGCTATGCAAATCCATTCAAATGCTTTTCACCATAGATCCTAGTCACATAGGACATGAAATGGTTTCAAGAACTGGTTTCTTTGGCTTTTTGCAGAAATTTGAGTTTGCATCAAGGAATTACTGTTGGTGCTGGGCTGCAAGTTACTAATCATCATTTTCAAATCCTTCTGGAGGAGAACATGATGAGTTTCTATACATTAACAGTCCTCTCTTTTTTGCAACCAAGCTCTATTCATGGAAACTGGAAAATTGTAGTTTTCCAGGAATTTCTGCTAAGTTTAGTGTTGTTGATCTTACCATGGTAGGAAATGATATAATGCAAACTGAGTGGAAATTTATCCTCACCAAAGCTATTCAAATGCTTTGTACCATTGATCCTAATCATATAGGACATGATATGGTTTCACTTTTTTGGATCTCAAGCAACAGAAGTCACTTTTTCTTCGTGATAAAAACTTTGAATTTTGATCTTATAGGAAATGATGGACTGATGATACAACATGATTTGGCAGTTGCAGAACTGGTGTCATGGGAATTAAGACAAATTCTTATAGTGTCAATCAGTTTCTACATGTTGGCAAATCTTTATGCAGTGGTATTAGCACTTTGTGCTCAGTCTGCAGAGGAGATGACACCATATGGAGACTGTTTTGGCTGTATTAAGGATATATTGTATATCCGTTATGCCATTTTAAGACTATACAGATTTCAAAAATATGCAATAGGCCATTTGCACTGTTGCTGGTTTTTTATTGACTTTCCAGTGAAGATAGAGAAAATATGGTGCACCAAGGGATCAAACTTGGGACACGATTTGATTGACAGAGGTTCTGATGGAGAAGTAATCAGGCTCAGCTACAGATTTACAAAAAACCAGCCTTTGTTGCAGGTTACACAACTTGCAGCAGTTTGATCATAGCAAGGAACATATTATGGATCAATTGCAGAATTGAGAGTCTAAGGTCTCAAGATGCATTATGAGTGCTTTGTTTTGGCATCTGTGAATTTGCAGTATTATGCAGAATTGCATATCTGCTATTTTTTACAAGTAGAGCCATGCATGCAAACACTCATCAGATGCTATTTGCCATGCATAGATCAATCTCTGGTTGCTGTCTTGCGGGAATTCATCAGTCATTGCCTTTATAAGTTATTCTTTTCAAAGTCTAGATCAGTGGTTTTATGCAGTAGAAACTTGTAGTACCAACTTAAGTCCTCAATAAGACTTAAGTTGGTCATTAGCTTAAATTTTCTTATTTATTAGCCATTTGGCTACATTGTAAAGACTCATTAATTTGCTTTGAGAAAATCTATAAAATCGGCCCTAGGCTCACAAGCCTAGTAGACTTTACTTTAAAAAAATAAAAATAAACTAAGGCCATCTTAAGCTCAAACTAATCAACTAAGCATGAGGTAAGTTGTTCACATAGGTTTAACATAACTTCAAACCTTTAGCCGTTAACATAGTAAATGCAAGAGAAAAAAAAAAGTCAAATTAAACACACTAACTGCTCACTCCAGGTAATGCCAAATAGAGATAACATGTTCATACAGTGAACTAAACACAATACAAGAGAGGCCGTAGGAAAGAGTTTATCATGTCAACAAAAATGGAACACAGAGAGTATAAGGCTTACAGTTAGACAAGAAGATGTATCACAAGAAAGACAGGATTTCAGTAAGTTCAGGTGACCATAGAAAGCACAGGGGTGACCTTTTAAGCCCCAGTCAAGTTCAATGGAATGGGAGAAGTACACAGAAAGATATACAGGATTCATGTATACTTTAACTTAGATGAAATGAAAGGAAGAAAAGGAAACAACAATGACCTTCAGTTTTAGTAGAGTCACAAGAATTTCAATTAGTTTTATTGATCCAGCATTCATTCAAAACAGACTTACTACCAGACCTTAACTTGGTCAGTTCTTTCCCTCTTTTCCTAGAAATCAATAACATTAAATGGACAAGAACTCCCCTTTACTATATCAACCCATCTGATCACTTAATGAGTTCATTTTATTATAACCCTTTGGTCAAATGATAAGGATGAAGGACTAATAGCATAGATATGGCAAACACACATCCCATAAACCGAAGGGCATGCCATGACACCTTTTATTTGGAGAAGAGATACAATGAGCCAAGTTATACTTGGCACTTCTCAATCCCCACTCTAAGGTGCCTTTAAAAGGCTTCCCCAGGTCAAGTGACTTAGCAGTTGCATATGCACACATATGACCATATCTCCTCACCATTCAACCAAATGAAACACCAAATCAGTAATGACAACTAGCATTCACAGTTGACTTAATCTAAGGTGCTAATCACGATGTGGTTTTGAATCCTTCTGTCTTTAACAGAGTCCCATTTAGTCTAGATGTTCCACTTTAAAACTGATTTTTTTTTACATGAACCAGATCAGTACAATTTTAGCAAAGTATAGACCTCACAAACAAGACAAAAAAATATAGCATGCTTCCATTAAAGATAAATTTTATTCTATCATTCATTATCAACCATGTTTATTTGCACACTTAACAGCTCATTTCAATCATAAGCTCAATAGTTAGGCAAGGAAGGGACAGACTTCCGAAGATTCCATTCATAAATACTCCAAAGTCACTAGAAGGACAAGGACAACACAGACCTTCATACAACCATATCCTTTCAATTTGGTAAAATGTTAACTTCCTATCCAAAAGATCAGGTTCAAAGTAAAACAAGACTCAGAAACAAAACCTGCTATAGCTTGTATGGTCAAGCTAACTAGTTATGCCAAGGATTGGACATTTATGACACCTATTCTCCAAATCAGTTTAAACTCTAAAACCAACTATCCAATTTTAACTAGATGGAACCACCTTGTGATCCTAAGTTAGTAACCAGTAGCCCTTCAGCTTATTCCTACGTTAAATGAAGACCATACTTTAAAAGCTCCCACTCAATTTCAGATTTTTGTTGTTCAAACACTAGCAGTTTAACTTACACACACAAGTCCACAGAACACCTGCCAATAGCTTTTAGTTCGTTTCTAATGGTTGATGATTAAGAAAAAAGAAAACAGCTCAAAGTCTCCAGTTCTGACTCCTAACTCAAACTTATGGCCTCTAGATTAGCACACTTCAACTAGTTAGCTAATATATCTTTAAAGTCAAACTAAAATGAATCATCACAGATGCATTAACAGTTTCAGATGTTCAAATAGAGTTAAGATCACTGAGGTCATTACTGTTAAATTCCTCAACCATATGTCATCACACCAATGGAGTAAGAAGTAAAACAATGATTCAAACATCATCTAAGAGGTGCCCAGGCTTACCACATTCATACTAACAAATCACACCATTAGAATTGTTATTCAATCAAACATATTTTAGTACATTTGATTATCTGAGTATTAAGAGCAACTAAGGCAAGATCAGATACTGACTAAGCTAAACATAGCACTTAAACATACTATCTCAGGCTCATGATCTTGATAACAAACTCAAATATATTCCAGGACAACAAACATGATCATAAACTAAATTTTAAACCTAGGCATTCAATAACAGGAAGACTATACTATAATCAAAGCAAAAACTAGCTTAAAAAAAATAAACAACAAGATTGAGTATTACCTTTTTTGAACGAAGCCTTATCAAGAATGGATTTTGGAGCTCTTGTGCTTCATAATCTCGAACTCAGCCACACCACTGAGAAAGGAAAATAATTTTTTAGAACTAGAGAGACTCAAACTTTTTTTTTTTTTTAAAAAGCCAAGTCTAAATATTTTTTTTACTGATGACCTAAATTTTGAGTTAAATACTCAAGATTCAATCTTTTTTTTTTAGTTATCTCGACCTCTTGAAACTTTGAGAAATGGGGTTCTATTTATCAAACCCCAAAATTCGTCCTAAACCCTACACTACCAATGTGGGACTAGTAATTTTTTCAGAAAATTAAGCTTGTTCTTCAAATGAACGATCCATATCAAAGCAAAATCAACGTGGACGACTCGATTTTGACTTGTTTCCCTTGATCCAATTGGTTCTTTGAGGGACCAATGAGAGACAAGGGTTCAACATGGTGAAACAAAAACTAATTAATGCAGATGTACTCGATTCAGACGAAAAAATCTAGAAAAAGGGAGTGTATTTTACCTTTAGGTAGTGTTTGGTGAGAGACGGTGGAGAGAAGACGAGATAGCATTAAATGCTACCTGTTTCAGGCGTGCAAGGACTAGCTAGTGACTGTGACGGCTGTGATTTTGCCACTTCCGGCAAAGAAGTGGCAGAGGAGAGAGAAATGGAGTGAGGCGGTGGCTATAAGGGTTTAGGGTAAGAGAATAAGAGAGAGGAGAGAGAAGGAAGGGTGTGTTTGGATGTAGAATAAAATGTGAAGTGGGGGTATTACCTCTTGAACTGATGTTTTTTTTTTTTTTTGGGCCGGGTCGGTCTGATTTATTGGACAGGGCTCGGTCCAAAAACTTAAAAGAAAGGGGGAAGGGCCTCATACACGTATATAGTGTGTGTATATATGTTACACCCCGTACTTCGTACGTCGGAATATTCTAAGTTGGTTGCGACGAGGTATGGACAAGACTTTTAATTTCCGGTTTTGTTGATTTTGTCTCAACGCATAAGTTGCATATTCGTTTTTGTGTGTGAAATGTTAAGGGTAAGATTGGAATAAGGAAAAAATTAGAGAATGAAAGTTGGAAAATTTGGGACCAAAAGATGAATTATGTAGTCCAAGGTGGCCGGCCATGTGTGTGTGTGTGTGCCATATGGCCAAGTGTTTAATTTATATGTAGTCAAGATCAAGTAGTCATCTTTACCACTTTGTTGCCTTAAGAAAAATCAAGAAACATGGAGAAAGATGAAGAGAGGAGAAACGGCCAAGAGAAAAAAAAATGGAAGACCAAAATTGACCATGGAAAAATTATTTCCTTCTTGTTTTCCTACTAATTGGAGGGTGCTTAGTAACGTGGAGTTGTTGTTTCAAGCGTTGGATTGTTCGTTTTCATCCTTGGCCAACTTTGAACAAGTTGAGGAATTGTGAAGAAAGGTAAGTTGTAATCTTGTTTTATGAGTTATGGAAGGTTTATGTGTATTGTAGTATGTTAATATGGATGAAATTTATGAAAATATGGATGTTAGAGTTGAGTTGTGAAAGTTGAAGGTTGGCCGTGTGTATATATATTGTGTGTAGGAGTAATGAACTAATTGAATTTAGCATGTTTGTGTGTTGTTGTGATGTGAAGAAATGAATGAAAACTCATGAAATATGTTAAGTTGAAGTTGGGCCGTGTGTAGTGTGATTGAGGCCATGTGTGTGTGGTTGTGTAGTAGTGAAGAATTAAGTGTGTTTAGCATGATTGCATGTTGTTTTTAGTGTGTAAAAATGGATGAAAATTATGGAATGTGTGTGTTGTGGTGTTGGCCGAAAATGGGCTGATTTGGGGCAAGTATGTGGGACTAATGTGATGTAGTATTTTGGTTGTCGTCGTTGCGAATTCTACAATGTGAAATGAAGGTTTAATGACTTATGTTGGTGTTGCAATTGTTGTGGGCTGTTTTGAAAGTCAATATGATCTTAATATGCTTCCTTGTATTTATGAAGGTAATTTGGTAATGTAGGGAATTATTGACGTAGTATGAGAATTTGAAAGAAAGAAACGCATTATTGTCGTATTCATTAAGTTGGAAGGTTTCGGGTTCATAACATATTGTTGGGATTGTCTTGAATACTTTGTGGATTGTTCGGAATGTTCTTAAATCTTGTTTGGATGGTTGTTGGTTTGGTTGTTGTTGATGAATTTAGCCGAGTTAAAAATCTCGGGTTGTGCACTTATAAGGGAAATGCCCAAAAATTCGTAGAAAAAGTAATGGTTTGGAATTGGATTCTTTAGCGCGTATGACTAATGTTCGATGCCTATCGATGTTATTGTAGATTTTGAGCAGCCGAGGTTTGAGTTTGGATTAGCCTAGGAAGCAAACCAGGTATGTGAAGCTTACCCTTCTTTTCTTTTGGCATGTCTTAGACGGATTAAGGTATGACATGATTTGTGCCTTGGGGTAACTCCATTCGTAAATTTTGAGTAGGTTTGTGATTCGTATTTGCTTGATGTTGGCATCCTTGGTATGTTCCGTATGTCTTGGATATGATTGAGTTTGAAGTGTTGCGTAAGCGTTTTATTTTTATATGTTTCTTATTATTCGTACCCTTAATGCGCCGAGTTACGATCCTCTCGTCTTTTGTATGACTAAATTTCTAAGGTTGCAAAAGAGTTACGTTTTCAAAAGAATTTGGTTTTAAAAGAGTTTTGTTTTCAAAAGAGATATATGCCTAAACGACTCCGAAACTTCAAACGTCCGTAACTTTTGCATACGACCTCGAAACGCCCCAAAACATAATATGTAAGTTCATAAGACATCATTCTCCCCTACCCCTCGTAGTCGGGCTCGGACGGGGTCGGCACCCGCCCGTGGGGCCCGCGGCCTTTCTATGCTACCTTTATGGATTTTTCGGAAAATTTAATATTTTCTTCATTATGACTATTTATTTATGTATTTGTCGAGTTGGAAATAAGGATTTTATGCCCATGATTTTGGATACATAGTTGTGGTTTCTAAAATTCGGTTTGACATGTTCCCGAGCGAAATTCGGAAAAAAAAAAAACTTGTTTGACTATGGTTTTGGATTTTCAAAAAAGAGGGTTCGTTCGATCATTCGGTTGAGTCCGTGATGATGTCCGATATGCGTGTGGTCACTTACGATCCGTTCGTGCGTTCGTGTTACCTCTTTCACCGGATCCCGGCCGGTATATGATCGTGCGCACTATGATATATTCGAAGTTACGTCGTTTACGGTTCCGAGACCTCGCCATAGGCCGGGTTCCGTTTATGAAGTTAGGTCCGTGATATGGCTTATGATGTGTTGTGATGATGTGTTGTGTTCGGGGATACGGAGATTTGAAATCTTCTCGGAGTTATCCGTGTTGTGGCGCAGATAGGGTGGCGACCACGTTCGTCCGCCGGGTCCTATGGACCGCATTTGATATGTGATGATGTGTGATGAGTTTGTTCTCCGATGATGAGTTTGATCACCGATGATGAGGCGTATCCCACATCGGTTGCTCGTCATTCCATTTGACGATTACGATGCGTTCGGTATGAGTATGCATGATTTGTGTGTCGGATGTAAGTACTTAGATAGTTGTGTTATTACGACTTCACTTTCGTACTTCCTACTTTAGTTATGACCTCGTTTGATGTATGCTATGCTTTACATGCTCGTACATATTTCGTACCGACCCCTTTCTTGGGTCGCGTTTCATGCCACGCAGTACCCACGGATGAGTCGGTGATGCTAGCGAAGATGCTCCAGTTGGATTGGCGAGCTCCATTTCCTCCGGAGTGCCGCCGAGTCGCAGTGCTTTGTATGGTGTTCGGTTATGATAGAGACTTTGCGTGCGTTGTCGAGTGTATGATATGTCGGGTTCGGTTTGTAAGCGGCTACGTAAGCCGGTGTGTTTGTATGTATTATGTTACCGATGTGTTTGGCAAGCGGCTATATAAGCCGAAGTACTGTTATGCCTTATATTGCCGTTTTCATACGATTGCAGATTTTATTTGGTTTGAAAAAAATGAGAGGCATGTTTGTTTTCTGAAAAATTTTCATTACGTGTGTATGCTATGTTTTGTGGGCCCAGTATGGTTGTGAGTGTTACGTTAGTCAGCGGGTTCGCTCGGCCCTAAGTAAGGGTCGGGTGCCCGTCACGCCCTAACGGAAATTGGGGTGTGACAATATATATATATATATATATATATGTATATATATATGTATATATGTATATATGTATATATATATGTATATATGTATATATATATGTATATATGTATATATATATGTATATATGTATATATATATATGTATATATGTATATACACACACACACACACACATATATATATATATATATATATATATATATATATCTAGTGTATATACGCGTGTAAAGGGTAAAGCGGGTAATTTAATAAATGGGTAAAACAAAAAACAATCGATTATTGATCATACCATTTCAATTATAATCAAATTAGACATAACTAACCTATTAATTAATTTAAAATATGGTCAATTATGCAAATAGGCTTAACTTTGCAAATATGATCTTAATTAATTTAAGTCAATGAATTTGGTTATTTTAATTAAGGCCATAATCAAATCAATTAAATCATTAAAAGAAAAATGACCCCAATTACCTTAAACCATGAATTGGCTACTTCAACTGCGGCCATAACAGAAATCACTAAACATTGATAAGCCAATTTGTAATAGTGACCTTAATTGATTTGAACCAATGAGCTTGATTCTTTCAATCAAGGCCATAATTGACTAATCAACTAATTATTGTGGAATTTAATCATGATTAAACACCAAAATAATCATGATTAATTATAACAAATTATGCCAATGCATATTTAAATATACAGAATTTAATGATTGAAGGATAAAATGGTCAATTTTTTTAATTAATCAAATTCCTTGGATTAAATGAAATAAAATATTTGCTAATAGATTTTTGGCAATTTAAACAATCAAATAAATAATTATTTAAAATTGCTTTTCTCTTTGGTTAAATCTAGGAAATAATTCATAATTGTTATAAAATGTGCCAATTAATTCCTATTTGGTTTATAATATTAGAGAAATTATTTTACCAAATAAAAGTGGTAAAATACTATCCTAAATAATTGTATGAAATCATTTTGACCTCTAAAAATGCACTGTTCACTCCGGTTTCCATCCAAGGACTCTGAGTAATTAATATAAGGGATAATTACGCCCAGTATCAATTGGGGAACCAATGCTACAAAATTTAGCTCATATTTGAGTTTCTTGCCCACAGTAGCCTATCTTCAGTTTAAACAAAAATTAATTTTCAAAAAATTTGTCACGACCCAACCCCGTAGACCGTGACTAGTGCCCGAGCTGGGCACCCATACGCACCTGTTAACCATAATCAGCGTACAAACAGATTATACATATACAAAAGTCAGACATCAGATCATAGCTGGCATAACCAGATCTTATACATACGAAAAAGTAATTCGTCGCCCCAAAATTGTCACAAACACATACATACATATCGTAGTCATAACTCTCAGCAGATAGTATCTCACATAAGCCGGTAAGGCTATCATAGTATAGTGGGGGGGGGGGGACGTCCAAATCACAAATCACACTGTACACAATCGAATGTTGATTACCCACAACCCACGCATATGTGTCTACGTACCCCAAGAGTAATAACAATCATATGACGGACAGGGCCCCGCCGTACCCATGAATAGTCATATACATATGCATCGGAAGAATCAGTACCAAAACATAGGCTCCAGAACAAGGAAGCGCTCCAAGATAGCTGAGTGGAAATCCTAAGCTAGAGGATCACCAAAATAAGTATCTGTACCGCATGGTATTTAAACGCCGAAGAAATTCGGGGTCAAGACGGGAATATGTACTGAGTATGCAAAGCAAGAAATACAGTAAAAAGGATCATAATCAGAACCAGGAAGTACAGAAAGTAAATGCAACTTTCAAAATACCAAAATGCTTACTTATTAAAACACAAACCATGCATGGGGGCTCAGGAATATGGTCGCCCTCCGTCATTGGCGCCATAACACAAGATAACACCGAAGATTTCATATCTCCGTATCCCCGTCACACATCATAACACATCATAATGCCATAACACAAAGATAACACCAAATATACACTCTGCCCGCCCCTCTAATGAGGGGGTTCTCCAGAACCGGAACACATCATACCCGAATATAACATAGTGCGCACGATAACATAACCGGCCCGGACTCGGCAAAAGATGTGACAACCATATGCACGAGTTAGTAGTCATGAGAAACTATATGCGCTTTAAAACATTTTCAAAAACTCCATAAAGTAGTCAAATCGAACTATCATTTTAAACCAAGAGAATAGTCAAATCAAGTTTCCCCCGAATGTCACTCGGGAACATATCAAATATAACTTTAGAAATCATGGATACATTTCAACACCATATGAAGTAGCTTATAGAAATCAAGAACATATTCGTCATCACAGACTCGATAGGTAAGTAAGTAATCGATGCTCGAGGGTTAAGACGATAGTCATGCTAAATCCTTTCAAAAATCGTTAGCACTACACAAAGAAAAGTCGCGGGACCCACGGACGAGCGCAACCCAATCCGAGCCCGCCTACGGAAGGTATAGTCATTATACGCTACAGAGCTTTCTACGAGCATATCGAGGCGATCCGATTCTCGTTTCCTACGAAAGTTACGGCCCTTTTTCAAAGATAGAACCCTTAGGAACAAAACTTTTTATACAACATTTGAAATCCAATCATACCAAAGACATAAGGACCATTATTCTATTACATTGCGAATGCCAACATTAAGAAGTGAATAAGAATCGTAGACATGCTCGGATCGCAAGAATAGAGTCACCTCGAGGCTCGTAGCATAGCCTACTTACAACTAAGACATGCCAAAAGAAAGAAGGGTTAGGCTTTACATACTTGTTCAGCCTCCTATTAGCTACGCGTATTCGTCCGAACTCATAAATCTACATTTAAAGGGATTCACGCTACGTTAGTCTCTTTATTTCACACTTGTTCCAAATTTCAAACCAAACCATTCTATATTCGTCGAAAATTGGCAAAGATCTCCCCCGTTTATATGCCTAGCCCGAATTCTCAATTCAGAACCAACAACATCAACAACAATAACAATAGTATTAACATCATTTCCAATACCGACGTATGCCATAAAACAGCCCATTCATCGTTTTCTAAATTTCTCAACCAATCAAATTTGCGACATAACTACTTAATAATTTTATTTCCGTAAAGGAGTCGGAATTCATATGAACAACATCAATAACAATAGCCTTCACATTTTACAAGTTAAATGCATTTATTTTCATCCAAAATTCTCTTCAAATCTCCTTCCATAATTCACAACACCAACAAACGAATTTATCGTGCTATTCCTCCGTGCTAATCCGTTAAAATTCTAAATAAACTCGTTAACAATGAAAAGGAACCGTATTCATACCTTAAGCATGCAGCCCCCACGTTATCACTCTTCTCCTTGGTTGATTTTTAGCTCAAATTGAAGACAACGCAAAGATAAAACATTTTTCTCTTCATGGGCTTCTAATTCGGGCTCGTATTTTGGTCAAAATTGGTTTTTCTTCTCTTCAAGGCTCTTCTCTCTCTCTTTCCAGAATTTTCTGGTGTTCTTGGTCTGAAAAATGAGAGGAAAGGGCTGAAATTTCACTTAAATAGGCATGGGTCATGGGCCTAACCCGATTGGGCCCGGTTTGGACCTAGCCCAGTGACCTTTCCGCCTTAAAACGTCCATATCTCCTTATTCCAATGTCACCTGTTTGCCCATGACCTATGGTTGGAAATATAATTCAATTATCTACAACTTCTATCTTTGGTATTTTTCCAAATTCCAAACTTATAATACCGTTTCGCCCTCGAAATCGATCACCCGAAAATGTTACTTAAAAATATTTGTTTGGAGGACTTCCACTTTGATTTGGCTCAAGGGTCCTTCTTGAGTTATGTTTAACTTAACATATGTGATTCATATAAATTGTCGCATGTCCCAAAAAATCTCAATGTGTGGGCCCCACCTACGGCCTTGCGAATAATCCGACGTCATTTAAAAATACGAAATATATTACCGTCAACATGAGTTTAAATTATGAAGCAACAACATGATTGTCAATTTTTAAGCACGTTAATAAGGACCTTCCAATTGGTTGGAATACTAGAAGAAAATATTTTTTTTTCTTCAATTTTTCTTACATCCATTCGGCCACCCCTTGGCCGAATATGCTTCCTTTTTTTTTTTCCATGTTTCTTCATATTTCTAGAGTTAAAAATATGATGATTTTGTCTTGCTCCTCATCTAATATATGCATACACAATTCATCCATGTGTACCACAGCCCACACATGGCTTGGATGAATTAAATTTGGTCAAACCATGTGTGGGAACCACACCACCTCACACGGCCAACATGGCTATTTCATGAAAAATTAATAATTTTCCATAATTCACTTTTAACACCAAATTTTTCTTAATATTTCATGCCAATAAAATTGTAAGCAACTTATGCCTTAAAACAAAATCGAAGGTCAAAACTCTCAATCTCGTATCCCGGAATAGTCTTGTCCTTAACTTTTCATGGTTAACTCGGATTATCCCAATGTACAAAATACGGGATATAACATCATATGTATATGACTATTCATGGGTACGGCGGATAAATATAGTCCCGTCATATGACATCGTTATTAGATAAGAAGGAGAGGATGTCCGTAGACACATATGCGTGGGTTGTAGGTAATCACCCGCCTGATTGTGTCCGTGTGATTTGTGATTTGGACGTCCCCCTATACTATGATAGCCTTAAGCTTTATGTGAGATACTATTTTAAGCAGAGAGTTATGACTACGATATATATGTATGTATGTGTTTTTGACAATTTTGGGGGCGACGAATTACTTTTACGTATGTATAAGATATGGTTATGCCGGTATGATCCGATGTCGACTTTTGTATATGTATAATCTCGTTTGTACACCGATTATGGTTAACGAGTGCGTATGGGTGCCAAATCGGCACTAGTCACGGCCTACGGGGTTGGGTCGTGACAGGCGGGTATCGGAAGAGAAAATTCGTGTGGATTGTATAATCGAGTGTCCGACAGTCCTGTTTATGGTGTGAAGCCGGCCACATTTATAAACAGGAGGCTGCGGGGCATTTAGGAATCAGTGACCCTTTTTCTATCTTAGATCGTGCGATAGAGCTAATGTTATATCTCGCATTTTGTACATTTGGATATTTCGAGTTAATGGCGGAAAGTTAGGGACAAGGTTATAATTTTTCCTAGAATGCATAAGTTGCAAATTCATCTGTGTATTGGTATGAAGTATTAAGGGTAAAGTTGGAATAAGAAAAATTAAGGGCCAAGAGTGGAAACAAATTATTTCATAAAATAGCCACAACTAGCCATGTGGCCGAGGGACCCACACATGGCTAGCCAATGGTTTCAAGCCATTAAGGGGATATGTGTTCATCTTATATTGCAAGATATATATAATATATATATATATATATATACCAAGTCAAGGAATTAGTCATCTTTTCCACTTAAAGAAAAATCTTGAAAATTTGAGAAAATTGGAGAAAAAAAGAAGAAGGGAAGCTTGCACATGACCGGCCATGTGCATGCAAATATATATATATATATATATATAAGAGGTGAAAAATAAGGCACAACTCATTATTTCCAATTCTAGAAAATTCAAGGGAGATGGAGAAAAAAAAAAAGGCAATCGGCCAAGAGTGGCCGAAACTCGCTCTCCAAATTGTTGATCATGAAAAATATTTTATTCATGTTTCCTACTAATTGGAAGGTCCTCTACAACGGGAGTAGTTGTTGGAACAAGGAAACCATTCGTTTTAGCTATGGAGGATTCTAGCCGAGAGAAGAAACCAAGTGGAGAAAGGTAAGATTCAATCTCTTCTTTCATATGTTATGCATGGTTTGTATGTTGTGCGGAGTGTGAAAATGAATGAAATTTATGAAATTGTGGTGTGTTGTGTGCGTGATGCATATAGGTGTGTTGTGTAGGAATGGTGAGTTGAATTTACTTGGTATTGTAGTTGTTGTTGTTATGGAATATGTGATGAAAATGAAGGTTTGATGACTCAAATGAAGTCGTAATTGTTGTGGGCCGATTTGGAAGCTAAAGGTGATTGTAATATGATTTCTTGTATTGATGAAAATGATAATGCTTGTAAATATGGGATTGTTGATATAGTTTATGAATTTGAAAAGAAGAAAATGTAATGGATGTTCTTAATGTAGTTGGAGGATTTCGGGTGGAAAGGCCTATTGACGGGTTGTTTGAATATTGTATGGATTGCTTGGAATGTTCTTAAATCATGTGTGAATGGTTGCGGATTAGTAATTGAATATGTGAGCATTGGTTTGAATGCACGTAGCTTATTTGAATATAAATTAAATGTTGTCGAATTGTGTAGAAAGGAATTATTAATGTTAGAATGCGTTTTGAATCATTTATGGATATTGATAGTATGGTTGTTGGTTTGGTTGTTGTTGATTTGGCCGAGTTGAATTCTCGGGGATGTTGAGTATATAAATGTCATGAATTTTTGTAGACAAAGTGTTAATTTGGAATTGGATTCCTAAGTGTTATGGCTAATGGTTGATACCTAATGACATTGTTGTAGATTGTGAGAAGTCGAAGACGTAAGTTCGGATTAGCTAGGAACTGCTAAGGTATGTAAAGCTCAACCTTTCTTTCTTTGGAATGTCTTAGTTGAAAGTAAGTTATGACACAATCTCGAGGTAACTCTATTCTCGTGATCCGAGCATGTTTATGAATCTTATTGGCTCTTTGATATTCGTATTCTTAATGTGGTCAAATCATGCTCCTTATGTCACTTGTATATAGTTAAATTTCAAATGTTGCATAAAGGTTTTGTTTTCAAAGAGATTTGTTCCTAAACGATTCCGAAACTACGAACGTCCGTAACTTTCACGTAAAGGCTCGATCGCTTCGATATGTTTGTAGAAAGTCCTAAATTGAATAATGTTTGTAACTTTCCGAGACGGCTCGAATTGATTTGATGTATGGCTATGATCTCTACGACACTTCGATATGCTTATGATATATGATATGTTTCCGAGTAATGTCCGAAAGATATTTGATATAACTATGGTCCAATTTTCAAATGACATTCTGTTTAGACTACGTCATTGAGTCTGTGAGTATGATTTTATGTGCATATGGTTTCTCAATACTCTGCTCGTACAAGCTCAATATGTCTTTCACCGAGTCCCGGGCCGGGTACGTATTCGTGCACACTCCTTTGCATTGTTCACCGAGTCCCTCATAAGAGGGCCGGGTACAGTATATGATAATATGATTATTCACCGAGTCCCGAAAGGGCCGGGTACGACCGAGTCCCGAAAGGGCCGAGTACGGTATATGATGATATGATGATGTGATGATATGGGGATGGCGGCCAGGATGGCATACCGAGTCCCTTGCTAGCGGGGCCGGGACACGCTATTCACCGAGTCCCTCACTAGAGGGCCGGGTACGGTATGTATATATATGTATATGGGCATGCATACATGATTATGATACGATTTTGCTCACCGAGTCCCTCACTAGAGGGCCGGGTACGGTATATATGTACGATGATATGATGACATGATTACGATATGATTTTACCTACCGAGTCCCTCACTGGAGGGCCGGGACACGCTATATGTATATGTGGTGATTATATGATTTTGATATGCATGATAAATGTTTTCGAAGGCAAGTTTCATGATTTTTCTGTACCCTTCACTTCAGTATGATCCCGCTTACTATATTTCATACTTTACATACTCGACATATTCCGCATCGACTTTTCTTGGGATCGCGCTTCATGCCGCAATGTACACCTGTGTGAGCTGAAGATATTAGCAGAAGATGTTCCAGCGGATTGGCGAGCTCCATTTTTCCGGGCTGCCAGTCGAGTATTATGTTATGGTTTCATGTTCCGTGTTAGAGACTTTAACGATTGTCGTGGGTATAAGATGTCGGTTATGCGGCTATGTAAGCCGATGTATTATTATGCATTGTATTATAAGTTTCATATGTTACAGATTTTATTTGATTTGAGAAAGGTAAAAAGTATATTATTCTTCGAAAAACTTTCATTCTGTATTTGTGTCATGATTTGAGGGCCAGCATGGTTATGAGTACTACGAGAGTCAGTGGGTTTGCTCGGCCCTAAATAAGGGTCGGGTGCCTATCACACCCTATCGGATTAAGGGAATGACAGCCAAGTCATAGGAAATGGGATTCCTCGTACTAACTTTTAATTTCAGCGGAAGGTTGGCATCGACAGAAGAAAGTGATTGACGATATTGGAAGTTATAAAGCACGCAGGTAAGCAAAGGCATGATAGACACATGTCGGGTAAGGAATTGAGGTACGAGTGAAATGTAAGGTTAAAAATTGGAAGGAAAATGGACAGAAAAGGCAATGTGCACAGCTTCGAGTTGACACACGAGGTAAGTCCAATAATTTCATAATCGTTGTTGATATCGTTCTGCGCGGTCGCATATGATATGATATATATATACGCCCCAGGAGGCTGGTT
>NC_081346.1:41513601-41522282 GCF_029784015.1 Lycium ferocissimum
GCTCCATTTTCCCGGGGACCGCCGAGTCGAGCCCCCGGGAAAGTTTAATTGGCGAGTTTTTGGGCGACGTGTCTTGGCGATACGTCACCCCCTCTCCATCAACCGACATGTCGATTTACATTATGTAGTAAATCGGTATAATTACGATTTTGTCGATTTATAAGCTTCATTATGTATTTCATGATTATTCCCAGGTCTAGATTTGAAACAAAAAAAAAATTGTAATGCGCAAATAGAGGTCGAGGGTTCGCTCGACTGCGAGGAGAGTCGGTGCCATCACGCACTTAGTAAGGTCGGGGTGTGGCCGGCCCTAACTCGCCACTCGCCGACGGGCAATCTCTCGTCGTAGCCTACCCGGCGCAAGTATAACAAGCGTGCGAACCCCGACGGCACCGGCTCCGGAATGTAATCTACCGCACCGGCGCCATCGCGTGCGGGAGGTCTCTGCGCTGTGATCACCCCCCGACCAGGAACCCGGGGCCCTTGAACTTCGGGCCTGTCCGTCGGAAAGAGCGATCAAATCCTTTCGTACGCATGCGGGGAGGTGCACTAGTCGGCCGACCGACTCGAGTGCCTAGAAAATGTACGCCTCGATCCCTCTATAATCACGGCCCTCTCCATATAGATCTAGCTCTTTTGCTCGCCTTCATCAACATCACGTTCACCTCTTTGTGGAGTTGTTGCCCTTCAAGATTTTGGGCATGAGCTTGAATTCGGGAAATGTCCATCCGTCTTATCGTAATGAAGCCGTTGGGCAATCTTTGAATAAATGTGGCCCCAAGCCATTCACAAATCTATACACCCGGTCACCGTGTCGACCACCATCGTCAGGCATACCTAGCCAAGGAATTAAATTGAAGGCTATACTCCCGGGCGCTCATATTACCCTGCTTCAAATTAAAAATCTATTCTGTTCTAGCTCGGCGGACCTCGGGTGGCAAATAGTGACGAATGAAGGCATCAACAAAACTTCGCCACACGGGAGGAGGCGCGTTTCGCCTCGACGCTCCAATTATTGTACCATAAAAGCGTCATCTCGGGAGTCTATATGAAGCTAACTCCACCGTACTCGGTCTCGGAACGAATAATGCGCAACGTTCTTAAGCATCTCATCATGAGCACTTGTGGATGTTCATCCGCTTTTGACCCAAAGAATTTCGGAGGATTTAGGCTCGTGAAGTCACCGGGCTCTCGTACTAGCCGAGCGATCACTCGGCCCCACACCACGTCGCGAGCACGGGCGGCAACTAACCGAGTCCAATAAATTAGCCAGCTTCGGTCACTTGTTGACCGAAGTAGCCGGTGGAACCGGAATGGAGCCACTTCTCGTACTAGGAGGAGTAGTGGAGGCATCGGATAAGGCCTCATGATGTGACTCTCCTTCATCAACATTCATAGGCGGCTCTCTTTCTGCCCGCCTCTTTGTCGTAGTCTTGCCCTTCTGGGCGGCTTTGGCACCCCCAGCGGCATTTCGAAATCACAACATACTCGTTAGGGAGGATTAAATCTTATACTCGGCCTATCGCACGATCTCACATGAAGAAAAATGGTCATTTTTCTAAATGCCTGTACCTCTGTTTATTAGCGTGGCGCGCAACACACCATAAATAAGACTCTACTAGACACGGCTCGTAGACACTTCCTAGGGCCGACACCGGCTCGATACCACTTTTGTCACGACCCGAGCTACGGCCGCGATAGGTATCCGGCCAACCACCGACCACTCACTTACCGCTTATCTCGCTATTATTCATACTATATGCTCATAATCATGTAAGACCGGAATTTTCCGAAATACATTTACTTTTATAAGCATAAATCCTTCGGTTATCCAAAATAATATATACATACGTATACGTAGAAACCTACGGGGACCGTACTACCCACATCGCGTATCTAGGAGCTCTCTGCGAATACTAGACATACGGACGGGACAGGACCCCGTGTGCCCAAAAATATGAATATACGGATATATATACCAAAAGAGAAATGCGTGGCACTTCCTACGAGTGCTCTCAAATCAATCGCTAGCTCCTACTGTAGTCCGGGCCACTTCCCTATCTACCCCGCGGGGTACGAACACGGCGTCAAGAAAGGACGTCGGTGCGAATATTGTACCGAGTATGTGAAGCATAAACAATAATGAAGCATCAATAAGCCGAGGAGGCATACGAACAAGGAGCAATCGTAAATCGACTTAATCATAAGGATGATCATGCGTACGCTCACTTACTTTCGTACTCATCATCATATCATATATACATAATCAGAATCGACCATATAGGTGCGGTGTAGTAATCAATATCATTAGCATCATCAATAGCCTGCGTCCGGGCATCACGTGCAGGATATTATCTCATGCCGCCCACTTAGTGGTGTCTCCGCCCATGCCATTTTGGCCATGGTGTGTATATTTGCCTACTCTGTAGCGGTATTTGTACGCCATATAGGCGCGGTGTGATATCATCATATACTCGTTACATCATCTTATCATAACATGCTTATCTTAGTATGCTTATCATAACTCATCATGGTATGCTTGACATCATATACTTATCACAATACATGCATAGGGACTCTTAGCTATTCATACTTTATCGGGGACGTAAGGTCGTGACCCCCGATGTCATTATGAGCATTCTTACGTATTACGCTCACCTTGAAGGAACAAGCATAAGGTGAGTGTGCACAATGATCAATATCATTAAATTACATAAATGTCATCATTAGCTTCTTAGAGGCATCATATCATAGGCTATAGCATTTCTAGACTTTAGTTTGCTATCATCATTTTTAGTATTCATCTTGTATTTCTTATCTCGTATAGCTATTCATGAGAGCGGACTCTTAACTTTCTTGGAGATGGAACATTCATATTAAAAAGAGAAATTCATGCCATAGGACTCATGCCTTAGAAGGAAAGGGATTAGCCTCACATACCTTTGTCGCTTAGCTACTCTATCGCTTGTTCGTTCTACACATCGCTTGTCTATACCTTGATAGAATTCGTATCGACATTAGTTATGTCATCGTAAAAACATACTTACTAAAGCTATGAGAAATTTGGGCGGCGCTTCCTTATTTATACTACTTTCCGCCATATTCCATATCGACTCCCAACATTCATAATAATCCTCACAATATGATTAACAACAATCATCATTCGTTCATATGATTCGCATCTCATAATTCACCTTAAATTCCCATAATCATGACTAAAATCCATCGTCATATTCTTTCGTATCCAACACTCATTTCATGTCTATAGGTCATTTATAACACATTTATATCACAACCCAACAACATTCATGATTCAATTCCAACTATGTCTCAAAACGTCACTATTCATCATTCATTACATTTTGCTATTCTCTTTTAATGACCAAGTATTTCAACTCCCAAATACCTTAAACAACATATAAATATCATGAATCTTACCCAGATGTTTTTAGGAACAAGCCTTGGTTGCTAATACACATCTTTGAGCAAAACCTAGTTTTTCTCCATTTTGGATTTCTTGACTTGGATGATCTTTTGATGATTTCCTTTTTACTTCGATTCACTTATTTAATGTTGTTGATCCTCAAATATCCTTGAAAACTTGTGTAATAAATGTGAGAGAGATTCTAGAGAGAAGTGGTGTAGTGTAGAAATGAAATAAAATAAGTCTTGGTCCTCATATTTAATGAATTGGAAATCAGGCCGAGGTGAACAAGGTCGTCCATGGAGGTTTACGGTCCGTATTCCACTTTACGGACCGTCCCTCGCGGTCGTCTTTAACCTTGGCAGAACCGAAAACCTTGGCAGCATGCATGGTGAATTACGACCATGGTTTGCGGGCCGTATTTCACTTTACGGTCCGTCCACCAAAATCTTATTTAACCATTTACTCCAGCCAGGTGAGTTGAACCTTTGCATGCCGTTTTACGATCGGCTATTTTACGACCGTATTCCACGCGGTCCGTATTTGGACTTCACGACCATCGGGCGGTTTGCCAACTTTCAACTTTCACATTCTAGACTTTTATTCTATTCATTCCCATCCATTTTACATACATTGCCCATGAAACATTATACACACTCGCACTCCGCTCTCGTCGCTGGATTCGTCCACTTGCGTACCAACGGAAATTTTCCGAGGTGTAACGGTTGTCCTCGAACGGACAAGGATGAGGAATCTATGAAAAGTTACTAGACTTGGTGAAAAGCTGAGATACTTGCTATGCATATCGATTAACTTCGAAGTAGCTTCCTCCACCTAGGACGATTCTTCGACCGAACTTTCATGGAGGCTATTTCCGCCCCAATCTCTGCGAACATCCCTATCTAAGATAGCAACTAGCTTTTCCTCATATGTCAAGTTCTCATCTAGCAAAATTGAATCCCAACGGATTATGTACGAACCATTGTCGTGGTACCTCTTGAACATCGAAACGTGAAATATCGGATTAGCGCCTGATAGACCCGGAGGTAAAGCCAACTCATAAGCTACCTCCCCCACACGCTTAAGAATATCGAATAGCCTAATGTACCTCGGGCTAAGCTTGCCCTTCTTTCCAAACCTCTTCACACCTTTCATGGGTGAGACTTTTAACAACACTTGCTCTCCCTCTCAAAACTCAAGATCTCTGACCTTACGATCCGCATAATCCTTTTCCGCCTACTCTATGCGCCTGTGTAGCTTAGCTTGAATCACTTCGCCTTCTAAGGACTCTCCGAGAAGATCCACACTCCACGGCCTCACCTCGAATGCATCAAACCACCCGATAGGAAACCTACACCCCTCCCATAAAACGCCTCAAATGGAGCCATATCAATACTCGAGTGGTAGCTATTATTATATGCAAATTTGGCCAATAAGCGAAAAGAAGCCGATCCCAATAACCACCAAAGTCTATCACACAAGCATGAAGCATATCTTCAAGAACCTGAATAGTCCACTCAGACTGCCCGTCAGTGTGAGGGTGGAATGCTGTACTATGGTCCAACCTTGTACCCAGCTCCTCATGCAAATGTTCCCAAAATCTGGATGTGAACTTTGTGCCCCTGTCGGACACAATGGAGATAGGAACCCTATGAAGCCTAACCACCTCACGAACGTAGATTTTTGCCAACTTCTCCACATCATAAGTTATTCGCGCTGGAATAAAGTGGGAAGACTTAGTCAACCTGTCAACAATAACACAGATAGAATCAAACTTCCCCAACATCTTCGGAAGACCAACCACGAAATCCATTGCTATTCTTTCCCACTTCCACTCAGGAATGGGCATTCTCTGAAGTGTACCCCCCAGGTTTCTGATATTCATACTTTACCTGTTGGTAGTTCAGACACTCAGCAACAAACTCCACTATATCACGTATCATCCTAGTCCACCACTAGTGTTGTCTCAAATCGCGATACATCTTAGCAGCGCCGGGATGAATAGAGTACCTTGAACTATGAGCCTCTATCAGAATGGTCTTAATCAAATCACCCACACGTGGCACACAAAGTCGCCCTTTAATCTGCAGCACCCCCTCTTCGTCAATCACGACCTCTTTGGCCTCACCAAGCAAAACCTTTCACAAATTTTACACAACTTAGCATCCTCAAACTGCTTAGCCTTAATCTGCTCCAGAAATGATGACCGAGCCGCAACATAAGCCAACACCCTGCCCGTGTTAGAAATATCCAGCCTCATAAAACTTTTAGCCAGAGTTTGAACCTCTCTAGCTAACGGACGCTCCAAAGAAATCCAACGAGCCAGACTTCCCATACTAGCTGACTTCCTGCTCATCGCTCCAGCCACTACATTTACCTTGCTAGGATGATACAAAATGGTGATGTCATAGTCTTTCAGCAGTTCCATCCATCTCCGCTGCCTAGAGTTCAGATCCCTCTGAGTGAACACCTGTAGCAAACTGTGGTGGTCAATGTACACCTCACAGTGGACACAATACAAGTAGTGCCTCACAATTTTCAGCACGACCACCACTGCTGCCAGTTCTAAGTCATGAGTAGGATAGTTCTTCTCATGCACTTTCAACTGCTGAGAAGCATAGGCAATCACCTTCTTTTCCTGCATCAAAACAGCACCCAAACCAGAACGTGAAGCATCACAATAAACAACAAAATATTTTCCCTCCACGAGCAATGCTAGAATAGGCGCTGTAGTCAACAAGGTCTTGAGCTTTTGAAATACCTCCTCACACTCGTCGGACCACTGGAACGGTACCTCCTTCTGAGTCAAACGGGTCAAATGAGAAGCAACAGAGGCGAACCCTTTCACAAACCGACGATAGTAGCTAGCCAGACCCACGAAACAATGGATCTCGGTCACTGATGTGGGCCTAGCCCATTCCATGACTGCCTGAATTTTTTGCGGATGCACCATAATACCTTTCTTCGAAATTACATGCCCCGGGAAGGACACAGACGACAACCAGAATTCGTACTTGGAGAATTTAGCATACAACTCCTTCTCCCGCAATACCCCAAGAGCAATCCTCAAATGTTTCTTATGCTAAACCTTACTTCTAGAATACACTAGGATATCATCAATGAACACTATCACGAAAGAGTCCAAAAAGGGCTTAAATACACTGTTCATCAAATCTATGAATGCAGCTGGGACATTAGTAAGCTCAAAAGACATAACCAAGAACTCATAGTATCCATACCTGGTTCGGAAAGCTGTCTTAGGAACATCCTCTGCCGGAATCTTCAACTGGTGATACCCTGACCTTAAGTCAATTTTAGAGAACACAGAAGCTCCCTGTAACTGATCAAACAAGTCATCAATACGGGAATGGGATACTTGTTTCAGACAGTTACCTTATTCAACTGACGGTAATCAATATAGATACACATAGACCCAAACTTCTTCTTAGCAAAAAACACAGGAGCGCCCCAAGGAGAGGTACTCCGGCGAATAAACCCCTTACTCAAAAGACCTTGCAACTGTTCTTTTAACTCCGTGAGTTCTGCTGACGCTATCCTATAAGGTGGAATAGAGATAGGACGAGTCCCTAGGTCTAAATCAATCAGAAAACCAACGTCACGGTTAGGTGGCATACCTAGCAAGTCTGCGGGGAATACATCCACAAACTCGCGTACTACTAGATCCGAATCAATAGATGGAGTATCTGCACTGGTGTCATGAATATGTGCCAAATAAGCTAGACAACCCTTCTCTACTAGCTTCCTAGCACGAACGAAGGACATGACTTTCTTAGGGAGGGGACTAAGGTTACCCTTCCACTCAAGTCTAGGTGGCCCGAGTATAGCTAAGGTAACGGTCTTAGAGTGACAATCAAGAATGGCGTAATGCAGGGACAACTAACTCATGCCCAAAATGACATCAAAATCTACCATATCTAGTATCATTAAATCTGCCCAAGTACTATACCCTATAAATATAATCACACAAGAAGGGTAGACGCTACCTACCACCACTGAATCCCCAATCGGAGTTGATACATAAATAGGGGCATCAAGAGTATCACACATCATATCCAAACCCACAGCAAAATATTTAGACACATAAGAAAAAGTAGAGCCCGAATCAAATAAAACAGAAGTTATCCGGATATAAACTGAGATAGTACCTGTGATGACAGCATCAGAGGCCTCAGCCTAAGGTCTACCTGGGAAAGCGCACAAATGACCGCGCCCTCCTGTAGCCTGACCACCACTGTAATTATCCTCCGTTCCGATCGAGCCCCGGCTCGGGCTACCGTCGGCCTCTCGCCGCTTCCGAGGACCTTCTCGATAGGTCCGGGTGCCACCGTGCTCGCGGTGTGGCCGCCGGACGTGTCCTTACCCCCTCTGGCTTGTTGCGGTAAATAGAGCTCGGGGAGACTGATACTGAGTCCCCTGTCCACCCTGTCTGAGTCTGGGGCAATACGTCTTAATATGCCCTACCTCACCGCACTCATAACATGCACGAGTCCAAAGATCGGCCGGAACGAAGCCGATGAAGCGCATAACCCCCATTGACACGAAGATCGATAATTTGCCCCTGATGGGCCCCCAGCAGACACCTGTATTATGATCTTGTCGTTTATGTTTATTCCATCAGGGGGTGATATAGGGAATTAGAACTCTGTTGGGAATTTCGAGGCCATGGGCAAGTTCATATGGTGTTTTTATGTCTATGTGCATGTTTTGTTTTTGTTTGTGAGGCCTCGGATGAAATATTGGGTGGTAGAGACCATCGCCACAAGCGGTCAATCCTGATCGACGTGTCCGCTGGAACGGTACCTCCTTCTGAGTCAAACAGGTCAAATGAGAAGCAATAGAGGCGAACCCTTTCACAAACCGACGATAGTAGCTAGCCAGACCCACGAAACTGTGGATCTCGGTCACTGATGTGGGGCTTCCACGATTCCATGACTGCCTGAATTTTTTGTGATGCGCCATAATACCTTTCTTCGAAATTACATGCCCCGGGAAGGACACAGACGACAACCAGAATTCGTACTTGGAGAATTTAGCATACAACTCCTTCTCCCGCAATACCCCAAGAGCAATCCTCAAATGTTTCTTATGGTCTTCCTTACTTATAGAATACACTAGGATATCATCAACGAACACTATCACGAAAGAGTCCAAAAAGGGCTTAAACACATTGTTCATCAAATCTATGAACGCAGTTGGGGCATTAGTAAGCTCAAAAGACATAATCAAGAACTCATAG
>NC_081346.1:41522382-41533384 GCF_029784015.1 Lycium ferocissimum
TTGACGTCCTTTCTTCTTGGATCTTTGTGTTCATGCCTACAGGTAGATAGAGAGGCGGCCCTGATTCTTAGGAGCTTACTCAGCAGATTCACAAGAGCACTCCAATATTCCCGAGGTACCATTTGTTGATACATTTTTTTGTGTATATATTTAGGCATGACGGGATCCTGTCCCATCCTTATGTTTCAGTACTCTAATTGAGGCTCGTATATACGTACGTGTGGGTAGTAGTTGTCTCATGAATACATCAGTGTATATTTTTGTATATCATTTTTGCAGTCGTGAGGGATTTTACATACATACATATATATATATATGTGTGTGTGTGTGTGTGTGTGTGTGTTGCCTTGGAGTTGTGTATGTTCCGGCTGGGTATGATGATAAGCATAATGAGTGGTGCTCGGTAGTCAGTTCCGGGTACCCGTCATGACCCCCAACCGAGTCATGACAGTGTCGATACAAAATTCCACACACTATAGACAAATTTTAGCATTTCTTTGAAGCTCAGTGTACCCTCTAACACATGGCCAATTAGGGCATTTTCCCACTTTTGACATTCCAACTCAACTTCAATAGGATTTATCCTTACTAATTTACGACCATCTTCAATAATAGGGGGTAATAATCGAGGTGCACACCATTTTTCAGTTGTTGATTCCCACGAACTACATCAGCAGTCGTCGGAAGAGTGGCTATAGGTGTTTTTTGCATTTGGTGGTGTAACTTAAGGCCCAGCAGAAAATTGGAGCCCCTCGCCGCATTAGAACGCTTCGGTTCCTCATTCCCCTTCTCCGGTACTTCAATTCCCATCTCCGGCAAAGAAATCACTGTAGCAGTATTAGCCGCCCCAGGAATCCAGTGCCCTAGTTTAATCGGTGCTAGAGTATGAGGGATCCCAGTATCTGGAGTAACCGTACATCCTTTGTTGTCCTTTACCATCGTTGCCAGTGGCAGATTGGCTGTGCGCCGTCATCTAGCCATCTCATCTAGGCGTACGTTATTAAGCGGAACATAACATGCACCGAGAGCTTTTATCTTAACGTGCGCCGAGAGCTAGAGTTGAAATTGTTGCTATTAAAGAGGGAATGGAATTCTGTATTGATAGGCAACTAATACCAGTGATCTTGGAGATTAATTCTTTAGCCATGAAGAACATATTAGATGGTATATGGAAGGTACCTTGGAATGTGTAATGACCCGTTTGGTCGTTAAAGTCTTTTCGATATTTTTGCTCGTTCCCGAGCATTGATTAGCTCACTTTTGACCCGAGGAGACCCGTTGACACGCTTGCCGAGGTGTCTAGATCGGATTCGGGCAACTTTTGAAAAAGATAGACTTAAAGTGAAAAATGTTTGACTCGAAGTTGACTTTAGGGTAAACGGACCCTTTTCGGAATTTCATCGATTTCGAGAGGTCCGGATGGTCGTTTAGTACTTGGGTGTGTATTTTTTTCATTTGCCAATGCACTTGGATGCATTTCGGAACTTGGGTTGGGAAATTGGAACTAAGGCATTAGGGGTTGATTCGGTCAACGAGACCTCCGTTGGGAATTTCGAGGCCACGGGCCCGTTCGTAGCACGTTTTCATGTGTGTCTATGTGAATGGTATGTAGGCAGATGGCCTTGGGAATTAGTCAGAAAATCGGATCGAATTGTGGAATTTGGGAAGTTTTCTGGTGTTTGGTGCCCGGCGGCCAGCACCCATGATATGACCGGCGGGGCGGCCAACCTGCCGCCGAAGCGATCCCAGCGTTTTAGGCTTAACGGCTAAAGCGGTCAGGCGACCGCTGGGGCGGTCCTAGTACCCGAATGCCATCGGCTGAAATAATGTGCCCCAAAAAGGTCAATGAATTCAACCAAAACTCGCACTTAATAAATTTTGCAAATAGCTCTTGAGTCTGAAGAACTCTAAGACGGTACGTAAATGATCTGCATGTTCTGCCTCGGACAGAGAATACACCAGGATATCGTCAATGAACACAATCACAAATAAATCTAAGAAAAGCCCGAACACATTATTCATTAAATCCATGAATACTGCCGGTGCATTACTTAGCCCAAATGACATTACCCGGAACTCAAAATGACCATATCTTGTTCTCAAGGCTGTCTTGGGAATATCTTTCCCCCTAACTCTCACCTGATGACACTCGGATCTCAAATCTATTTTTGAAAATCATTTGGCACCCTGCAATTGATCAAATAAATCATCAGTCCTTGAAAGAGGATATTTATTCTTGATCGTCACCTTATTCTATAGCCAATAGTCAATGCACATTCGCAAGGAGCCATCTTTCTTCCTCACAAACAACATGGGTGCTCCCCACGGGGATGAACTAGGCCTTATGAAGCCTTTCTCAAGCAAGTCCTTCAACTCTTTCAACTCTACGGGAGCCATTCTATAAGGAGGAATAGATATGGGTTTAGTATCCGGTAGCACATCGATAGCAAAATAAATCTCCCGCTCTAGAGGGAGGCCTGGAAGCTCATCCGAGAATACATCCGGAAACTCATTCGCCACGGGGACAGACTGAAAAGTTGGCGATTCGGCTTCTATATTTTGAACCTGGAATAAATGATAAACACAGCCTTTAGCAATCATTTTCCTTGCCTTGAGATAGGAAATAAACCTACCTCTCGGAGACGCTGTATTTTCTTTCCATTCAAAAACTAGTTCTCCTGGAAACTGGAAGCGAACCATTTTTGTTCTGCAATCGACATTAGAATAGCAAGAAGCTAACCAATCCATGCCCATAATAACATCAAATTCCACCATTATCAACTTATGTAAATCAGCTATAGTGTGATGATTACAAATCACAATGATACAATTTCTATATACTCAACTAGCTATTACCGGTTCACCAACGAGTGTAGATACCTCAAAAGGTTTGATCGACTCCGGTTTGACCCAAATCAACCCGCAATATATGGAATAACATATGACAATATGGAACTGGGATCTATCAATGCTTATACATCAAGAGAAGATACCGATAATATACCTGTGACGACATCAGGGGAGGACTCAAGATCATGCCGTCCGGCCAAAGCATAAATACGGTGTTGAGGACCACTAGAACTGGAAGCTCCTCCTCCACCTCTACCACGGCTGACCGGCGTCTGTGAACCTTGCCCCAAAGGGCGTATAGATGACGAAGGCCCGGCTGCCGACCCTTAAGGCTGGACCCTACCCCTACCACCAATCGAGGGACAGTCACTCATGATATGGCCTGGCCGACCGCATGTATAGAAAACATCTGAACCTAGTCGACACTGGCCCCAATGTAGCTTCCCGCACTGAGAATATCGTGGCATGGGTGGCCTTACCTGACCCGAGTCGCCCCTATAATGAGAACCCGAAGCCCTAAAACTCTGACTCGGCCCGGAGTGAGTAGATCTATCAAATCTCTGGCTCGTAAACCGTGGAGGTGCACTAGTCATAGAATGGCCTGAATGCCTAGAAAACTGCTGTCTTTTCTCTCCTCTAAACACACTAGTCGGACCCGAAGATCTAGCCCTCTTATTATAACTTCTGTCAAGCTCACGCTCACTTCTTTGCGGTTGTTGGCTTTCCTCCAAATTCTGGGCATGGGCTTAAATGCGAGAAATATCCATATTGTCCTGAAGGCATGCAGTCAAGCACTTATCCATTAAATGTAGCCCTAAGACACTCACGAATCGGTGTACTCGATCACCCATATCCGGTACCATGGCCGGAGAATACCTAGCCAAAGAATTGAAGCGGAGACTATACTCTAAGGCACTCATATTTCCTTGCCTAAGATTCAAAAACTTATCGGCTCTAGCCTGCCGAACCTCAGGGGGCAAGTAGTGTCAGAGGAAAGCATCAACAAATTCTTTCCATACCGGGGGAGGTGCATTGACTCCCCTAGAAAATAACCACACCGTATACCAATGAACCGCAATATCCCGCAATCTATATGCTGCTAACTCCACCGATTCAATGTCGAAAGCATGCATTAACTGAAGTGTCCTCAATATTCCATCAATAAAGTTTTAAGGGTCCTCATTGGGCTTTGACCCGAAGAACTCCCGAGGGTTCGAACTAATAAAATCACATGCTCTTGCACTAACCTCCCTATCACCATGACCCATACCTTGCCGCTGGGCCTGAGCGGCAACCAATTGAGTCAACAACTGAATGGCCTCTTTTATCTCTTGGCTCGAAACCTCTGGTGGAGGAGCTGGAGTACTGGAGCTGGGGCTGAGACTCTCTCATGCTCCTCAGAAATAGGCAACGAGTGAGAGGACTGAGGTTGAACCGCATTCTGGGACTCACCTTCCACTGTATTCATTGGCGGTACTCTTTCGGCCCACTTTTCTGCCACTGTCTTGCCCTTTTGGGCTGCCATAGCTTTTTACTTTACAGCCATTTCTGAAATACATAACATACTGTTAAAGGAAAAGGAATCCTTATATCATGGCTCTATTGCATGATCTTACAAAGAAAGAAGGTCATTCATTCCTAAAATGCCTGTAGCCTCCTGTTTATAAGTGTGGTGCGCAACACACCCTAAACAAGGCTCTACTGGATACGGCTCGTAGATACACCCTATGACGGAACTACACTAATACCACTTTTGTCACGACCCAACCGGAGGGCCATGACGGGCACCCGGAGCTAACCCACCCGGGCACCTCTCGTCGTACATTCACATTCATATCTAGGTGAGCCACATGGCTTATCAACAAACTCTATGCCTCAATAATACCATTTCCAATGGCTAAAACACTTTTATATCACATCAGCAACTACGCCCATATACATATACACAAGCCGACGAGGCTAACAAAATAATATACCAAAAATATGAGCCAACAAGGCAAAAGACATCTACTAAATATGACTGTCTACGAGCCTCTAAGAAGAGTATAAAACATCATCATAAGGATGGGATAGGGCCCCTCTATGCCCAAATATATATACACAAAAGAATAGTACCAACAGCTGCGGCTTTGGATCAAATGGAGATCCTCTAAGCAATCACTGGGTATGAAGCCTGAGGATCAAGTCAATCTCCCTGTCCACCTGCGGGCATGACGTAGCATCCACAAACAAAAGGACGTTAGTACGAAAAATGTACTGAGTATGTAAAGCATAATCAATAACATAATAGAAGCATGAATGATAACACAAGAGAGAAGCATCATGGGGTGATATATTCATTTATACCTCTAGCGACGTTCATCATATTCACTTATCCTTTTTCTAATGGGAACCTTTCATTACATACACTTGTACAAATAGTAGTATCATACCCGACCATAGAGGTTCGGTGTCTTACATACCCGACCATGACAAGGTTCGGTGTTATACATACTTGGCCTTACCAAGGCTCAGTGTTATCCGTACCCAACTGCAGTGGTGTGCGTGCGATATATATTATACCCGGCCATATAAGCTCATTGTTCTTAAGAGTCATATATATATATATATATATATATATATATATACACATACATCGGAGTACGTACGTATCCTCAACATCATCATCATCATCATTACTTTCATTATTGTTACACCTCGAAAAATTTCATGTCGTCGTATGGTAGATAGACTAACGCAGGGTAAGAAGTACATGATGTTTCTACAAGTAAGAAGTAGTACTTAACGGTTCTAATTAAGATTCCAAAGACATTTGAGGCAAGAGAGGAAAGTTCGTTGAAAAATATCAAGCATAAGTCGTGTTTTGAAAAAGGGTTTGCAAAGTACCGAGCTAATGTTGATGTAATAGTGTCTTTAGGGAAAAAGTTATAACACTCCTTAGGTTGTTAATGAAGTGCTAAACAAGTGCTAAGAAGGTTCCATAAGGATTGGAGATCAAACGAATCGACGAGAACAAGATCGGAGAAGAGATGGATTATACGACCATTTATACAGTCCGTATAATATTACACGATCCGTATAACCATTACAGTAAAGTTCCATCATTGATGGAGTTATACGGTTGATTACGCGGACCGTATAAAATTATACAGACCGTATAATGGTCCGTATAACTCCCGACGGGCAGATTTTTAATTTTATATAAGGAGACCCCCAAGTTCATTCTTTTCATTTCCCACTTCTCTCCAACACTCTCAAAACCTCTACAACCTTCTCCACACTGCACTTACACATATCCAATGGAAAATCAAAGATAAAACACCAAAAATTAGTAGAATCTAGTGCAAGAATGCTAGCTAGAGTTGATGAAAACAATAAATCTCTTTGGAATTGAAGCTAGGGTTTTCTTTAAGTGAAGCATTTCCATCCAAAACCCATTCCTACACAATCAAAGGTGAGTTTTATGATCATTTCATGTTGTTAAGAATACTGAATGGTGGAAAGACTTGGATTATGGAAGAAGGTAGAATATAAAGCTCAAATATGGAAATTGTGATATTCTTAAATGAAAACTTGATTTGAATCATAATTCTTGAGATGATACGAGTATAATCTTGTTATAAATGATACTAAGAATATTGGAGAAGCATTATATGGGAATGAATGTGGTGTTGTATTATGGCCATGGTTATGGATGACCATGAGAGGAAATTTGGAGAATTGAATAATGTCGAACTTGTTGAAGTTATTGATTGCGATATTATGAATGTTGTTATTGATATTTGGGAGTTGTTATATCATATGGAGGAAGTTGTTGAAAAAAGGAAATACTGCCCAATTTTTGCTTAGCTTTAGCTTAAGCTTAAGTATATTTCCGATTATCTAATTCTAGCACAAATTCTCTTGAATGTAGAATCGCGAACTTAGAAGGAAGCATTTAGTCGGCAAGTTAGAAAGGTGAAAAGATATGTGAGGCTAGTCCTTTCTCTTTCCAAGGGATGATCCCTATGACATGACTCCCTTTATCTTACCATGACTTTCTTACATTCCGGAAACTAGGAGTCTATGTTTATAAAGAGCTCCTTATGAGATAAAGCTAAGAGATACATTACGAACATGATAATGATGATGATGAGTCTAAGTTTAGAGATTCTAAAGCTCATGATATGATGTTCTTATGAAGCTAATGATACCTTGATGTTATTCATTGTTGCTAGTTTCACCTTATGATGCTAGTTCCTTCAAGGTGAGGCATGATGATCACGACTACTCCATAATGGAACCGGGGGTTCTCGACCTTATGTCACCCCGATAGAGTTATAGTTTGTATTTGAGTTCTAATGCATACTTTATGATAAATATATGATGATGAGATTACACCGTGCCTATATGGCCGGGCAGACACCGCTAAGGCAGGCGGCATATACACCATGTCTAGAGGGCATGGGCAGACACCACTAGTGGGCGGCATGAGATAGTTACCCCGGATGCGGGAGGCCTGGACGCCGGCTAATGATGCTCACACCGTGCCTAGATTGTCGGGCAGCTTATATATATATATATATATATATATATATATACTTGATATGATGTTGTTATGATGTAAGTTAGCATGCATTATTCAGTCTTAAGTGGCATTCAGTTACAAGTTATTTCCTTACCTGATGTTCCCTTATTTCTTCGATATGTTATTATTGTTCACACCTTAGATGTTCAGTACAATATTCGTACCAACGTCCTTTCTTTTTGGACGCTGTGTTCATGCCCACAGGTAGACAGGGAGGCGACCCAGATTCCTAGGAGCTACTCAGCAGATTTATAGAAGCACTCCATTGTTCCGGATGTGCCATTTTTGAGATATCATTTGGTGTATATATATGGGCACAACGGGGTCCTGTCCCGTCCTTATGTCTAGTACTCTAGTAGAGGCTCGTAGATGCGTATGTGTGGGTAGTAGATGTCCCCTAATGACTATATTGTACATATGTATATCATTTTTGCAGCCGTGAGGGCTTATATATATGCATGTGTTGTCTTTGAGATTATATGTGTCCAGGATGAGTACGATGATTAGCATGATGAGTGGTGCTCGATAGTCGCCCTCCGAGTACCCGTCATGGCCCCCTGGTCGGGTCATGAAAAAAGTGGCATCAGAGCAGTTCCATCCTAGGGTGTGTCTACGAGCCGTGTCCAGCAGAGTCTTATTTATGGGTGTGAAACGCGCCACCCTTATAAACACGAGGCTACGGGGCATTTAGGAAAAATGACCATTCTTCTTCTTATTAGATCGTGCCATAGAGCCATGTTATAAGATTTTCTTTTCCTAATTGTGTGCTATGATTCCAGCGATACCGGTAAAGAGAAAAGCTATAGCCGCCTAGAAGGGCAGGGCTACGACAGAAAGGCGGATGGAAAGGGAGCTACCAACAAATATAGAAGAAGGCGAATCTCATAATGAGGCTCCATCCAATACCTCTCACACTCCGCCTATTCTAGAAGAACAAGAGGGGCCTTCAGCTCCAGCTCTTATGCCTCCAGTTCCTCCATCGGGTGCTTCGGGTCAACAAATAACTGAAGCTATTCAGCTATTGACATAGCTAGTTACCGCTCAGGCACAGCGGCAGGGTACGGGTCCAGGAGACAAGGCGACTAGTGCTAGAGCCCGTGATTTCATGAGTTTAAATCCTTCAGAATTTTTTGGGTCAAAATCGAACGAAGACCCGCAAGGTTTTATTGATGAGATGCTGAGAATGTTTAGGATCATCCATGCCTCCGATACTGAATCTGTGGAGTTGGCTTCTTATAGACTCCGGGATGCGGTAGTTCTTTGGTATAATAACTAGATATCTTCGAGAAAGGAAAATGCACCTCCCCTAGTTTGGCAAGAATTGTAGACGCTTTCATCCGCCACTATTTACCACTCGAGGTTCGACGGGCCCGAGCTGACAGGTTACTAATTTTAAAGCAAGGGAATATAAGTGCTCGGGAGTATAGCCTTCATTTTAACTCATTGGCTAGATATGCTCCGACTATGGTGGCTGACATGGGAGATAGAGTACACAGATTTATGAGTGGCTTAGGGCCATATTTGTTCAAAGATTGTTTGACAGCTTCACTCCAGGAGGGGATGGACATCTCCCGTATTCAGGCACACGCCCAGAATTTAGAGGAGCAGCAGCAGCCGCAGAGGGATGAGCGTAATATTGACAGTGGACAGAGCAAGAAGGCCAGATCTGCCGGTGCTAATAGTGAGTATAGAGGGGGTCAGCAGCAATAGTATTCCAGGTATTTGGGCCAGTCCGCGATGAGTGCACCTCTTCGGTTCGCAGGCAGCAAATTTGATTGCCCCATTTATTTTGGTCCGGGTCAGAGTTCGAGAGTCCCAGGTTCTCAGTTTAGAGGTGATCCGAGCCAGCGGAGACCACCGGTGCCGCGATGTAGCCAGTGTGGAAGCTTACATTCCGGTCAGTATCGCCGAGGTTCAGATGCTTGCTATGCCTGTGGACAGGTTGGGCATATGATGCGAGATTGTCCATCGATAGGTGGTAGAGTTGGGGCTCAGCCCACAGGATCAACAGTTGGTTCTTCCTCATATGTGCGCACAGCAGACGTAATCCCGAGACTCCGAGGGTGTGGTAGGGGCGAGGCAGGGGAGCATCAGGTTCGGTGGTACCCAACCCCATATTTATGCTCTAGCCGGATGTCAGGATCTTGAGTCATCCCCGGATGTGGTTACAGGTATACTATCCATATTCTCTTATGACGTTTATGCATTGATTGATCCGAGTTCTACATTGTCTTATATTACAGCTTATATTGCTGACCGTATTGGGGCAAAACCCGATCCAATTAAACCCTTTGAGGTATCTACTCCGGTTGGTGATCTAGTAATAGCGAAGCAGCTGTATAAAAATTCTGTGATCAGGGTATGCGATCGTCAAACTAAAGCTAATTTGGTTGAGCTGGAAATGTTAGATTTTGATGTTATCATGGGTATGGATTGGTTGGCCTCTTGTTAGGCTAACATCGATTCCAGTTCCCGGGAGAACCCGTACTTGAATGGAAAGGTAATACAGCATCCCCAAGAGGTAGGTTTATTTCCTACCTCAAGGCGAGAAAGATCATCGCCAAAGGCTATATTTATCACCTAGTTCGAGTTCATGGCTCCGAAGCAAAGCCACTGACTTTTCAATCCATCCCAGTAGTAAATGAATTTTCGGATGTATTTCCAGATGAACTTCCAGGCCTTCCTCCGAAAAGAGAGATTGATTTTGCTATCGATGTGTTGTCGGACACCAAGCCTATTTCTATTCCTCCTTACCGAACGGCTCCTGCAGAATTGAAAGAGCTAAAGGCCCAACTGAAATGTTATATCCCGTATTTGCGCATTGGGACAATCCGGTTTAATTATGATAAGTTAGGGTCCAAACCATTCCGGGATATGAAGTCGAGACTTTTGACCTTCGATTTTGTTTTGAGACATAATATGTTCATGAATTTGTTGACATGGAACAACTAGGAAAATTTGGGACCAAAAGTGGAAAATTGGAAAGTTGGAAATCATGCAAAAATAGGCCATGTTGGCCGTGTATGGTGGGAGATGGCCCACACTTTTGTGGACAATTTTAATTGGTCCAACATATGTGTGGGCCATGGACACATGTATGGATCATCTAAGGGCTTAAAAGATGACTTCTAAGTCATCTAATCACATTCTACACTTAGAGAAAAACACAAGAAATTGGAGAACAACTACTTGAACCTCTCGGCCAAAGAGGGGGAAATTCAAGTCCAAGAACAAGCCATCCCAAAATTATTTCCTTGATACAAATCCAATATTTTGAGGTCCCTAAGTAGCATGGAAGCATTGTTCGGGTCATCCAACCATCCGTTGTATAGATCGCAAACCTTAGGCAAAGTGTGGAGTTGAAGAAGAAAGGTAAGAATTGATTATGTTTTATGTTTTATGTTTTATAAAGGTTGTATGCATGTTGTAGTATGTTAAAATGAAGGAAATTCATGAAATATGGCATGTTGGAGTGGAGGTTGTGAATATAGTGTTGAGCCGTGTAAGTGTGTGTGTGTGTTGTGTTGTGTTGTGTTGTGTTGTGTTTTGTTGAAGCTATGAATTAATGTCTAGTTAGTATGTTGT
>NC_081346.1:41533484-41541202 GCF_029784015.1 Lycium ferocissimum
TTTTCTATGTTATCATCCATGTCTTACATACTCGGACATTGTCGTACCGACCCCTCTTCTGGGGCCGTTTCGTACCATGCGCGCGCGTGAACCCGCATGAGCCGAAGCTAGCATAGAAGATGTCCGGCGGGATTGGCGGGCTCCACTTGTCTGGAGTGCTGCCGAGTCGAGCATATGTGCCATGATGATTTGTTTGGAGTTAGAGAATTTGCGACGAGTCGTGGGTATTGGGTTGTCATGTGTAAGCGGCTCCCGAAGGGCCGATATGTTATTATGTTTCGTGTCACCCGGTCTTATATGATATCGATTCTATTTATGAAAAAAAAAATTCTATGTATTCATTTCTTACTAATTCATAAGTTCATATGTATAATAAGAGTTAGCGGGTTCGCTCGGCTCCGAATATAGGGTCGGGTGCCCATCACACCCTAGTAAAGTCGGGGTGTGACAACATAAATAGCCTACTTTCGGCCAACACCTCCTAAAAACATATATAGATGATTCTCATTCATTTCTTCACCCTACAATGATTACAACATGCTAACTAGACTTCAATTCATTACTTCAATACCACACAACACACACACACTTACACGGCTAGGCACTACATTCACAACCTCCACTCCAACATGCCATATTTCATGAATTTCCTTCATTTTAACATACTACAACATGCATACAACATTTATAACACATAAAACATAACTAAATCTCACCTTTCTTCTTCAACTCCATAATTTGACTAGGGTTTGCAATTGACACAACGAATGGTTGGATGACCCGAACAATGCTTCCACGCTACTTAGGGACCTCAAATTAGTGGTTTTGCATCAAGGAAATATTTTTGGGATGGCTAGAATTGGACCTCAATTTTTGGTCTCCTTGGCCGAGAGCCTCTCTTGAGGAGTTCTTCAACTTCTATTTTTTTTTTGCTAAGTGTTGTAATGAGTATAGATGACTTAGAAGTCATCTTTTAAGCTCTAAGATGATTCATACATGTGTCCCTTGGCCCACACATGTGTTGGACCAATTAAAATTGTCCACAAATGTGTGGGCCTTCTTTAAGGCCACACGGCCAAGACAAGGAAAATATGCATGATTTCCAACTTTCATTAATTCCAATTTTGGTCCCAAATTTTCCTAATTGTTCCCTACCAAAAAATTCATGAACAACTTATGTCTCAAAATAAAATCGAAGGTCAAAAGTCCCGACTTTGCATCCCGGAATGGTTTTGTCTCCAACTTATCACAATTTATCCGGTTTGTCCCAATGCACAAAATACGGGATATAACAGTAACCCACTTGTATGAATAAGTCACCTACTTAATAAAGGGAAAGTTTAGATTTTTCTAAATAAAAGAAAAGGCAAAAGAGAGGGTCGGTTGGCAAGGCCAAAAAGTTGATTTTATTTTCTCCCTTTCTCATCACTCTCCTCTCTCTCTCTCTCTCTCTGCATTCTCTCACTAGCAAAGGAAACCATGGACGTTCTATTCTTATCTCTCTTCTTGATGTTTTCTCCAAGCTCTCATGGCATCCATGGATGCCTCTCCTTTCCTCCTCTATAGCTTAAGGTAATATTCACTCTCTCTCCCAGTACAAGGAATCCACCACTCTTTCCCATTTAGGGTTCTGAGTTGTTTTTCATATTTCTTGCAAACAGTGCATAAAATAATCTCCTTTCCTCTAGGGCTTTAAGTAATTGAGATATTTCTACAAGGATGATGTCACGACCCGACTAAGGGGCCATGACGGGTACCTGGAGCTGACTCCCGAGCACCACTCATTATGCTAATTATTGTTATATCCTGTATTTTGTACATGGAGATATTCCGAGCTAACCATGAAAAGTTAGAGACAAGACTATTCCGGGATACGAGGTTGAGACTTTTGACCTCCGATTTGTTTTAAGGTATGAGTTGCTTATGATTTTATAGGTATGGAATATTATGGAAAATTTGGGGTTAAAAGTGAATTATGGAAAGTTGACATTTCATGAAACCAAATCATATATGGCCGTGTGGTTATGGGTGGTTCCCACCCATGGCTTGTAAATTTTAATTCATCCAAGCCGTGGGCCATGGTACACATGGATGAATTATATATGATCATATAGATGACAAGCAAGGCCAATTAGTCATCTTTTATAACTATAGAAATGTCACACCCCGATCTTACTAGGGTGTGATGGGCACCCGACCCCATATTCGGAGCCGAGCGAACCCGCTGACTCTTATTACTTACATACTTTCTTTGGATTCCTAGATCAAACAAAAATAAAAATACATAGTAAAACTTTCAAAATCTTTTGTCGTTTCCAATTAAACACAATCTGTAAACATAGGGGCTCTGTAACATAATGTATAATAAAAATGCGTCGGCTGGTGGAACCATTTTCCAAAACTGACACACTAGACCCACGACTCTGTCTGCAAAGTCTCTAACTTCGAACAAACTGCACAAAGACATATAATCCGACTCGGCAAACTCCGTGCACAAATGGAGTCTACCAACTCCCGGCTAACGTCTTCTCGCAATAGCTCTTACACAGTGTACCGCGCGGCATGAAACGCAGCGCCCACAAAAAGGGGCGTCAGTACGAAAAATGTACCGAGTATGTAAGGCATGAGTAATATCACGAAATCATAATAGAGAACATAAAACACAACATAGGAGAGTGATATAACCTGTATCTCTGTCTGTTTACCATGATAGGTATTGTGCAAGTTAACTTTACCTTTTGGAGTACTATATAGATACTGCAAGTAAACTGCCCGACCGTGTAGGTGCGGTGTATAACTGCCCGACCATATAGGTGCGGTGGACTACTGCCCGACCATATAGGTACGGTGTAACGCTTTCGAGCGGACCATGGAATAAAGGAGTAATCATTCATCCGAGTGCCCCTTGGGCGGATGCCATGCATGCTAGCTTTTAAAAAAACATGTAAATATCTCGTAAGTAAAGCGCCCGACCACGTAGGATCGGTGTATAACCGCCCGTCCATATAGGAACGGTGTATAAGCCCGCGTCCGGGCCTCCCGCGTCCGGGGTATAATCTGCCCACCGCGGTGGTGTATGCACTCGGCCGCCCGTCGGGCGGCACGGTGTCATAAAATAAATCATATGTAAAAATAAAGCATGCGTGAGAGCCCAAGTGAAAACTACAACTCTATCGGAGCGACGTAAGGTCGGTAACCTCCGATCACATTATGGATGTCGGGATCGCCCTGCCTCACCTTGAAGGAACAATTATAAGGCGAGACTGTCAATCAATGACAACATCACGGGAAAACATAAAACAGGGCCATGACATATCATTTCATATACTTTGAAACCTTTAACATAGTCATTATCCAAAAATAGCTTAACATTTCCTATCGTCGTGTTCATGGTAGAAACATATCCTTGACATATTCGTCCTGGTCATTTTCTCATATCTAGCATCATCATTGTCAACATAAAATCATAGTCGTTGTTTTGGTCATAAAAACTTTCAAGAATCGTAAAACTTAGATTTTGGAGAAAAATGGATATTTTGGAAAACATTCATAAACTTTTAGGAAGGAAAATCATGCTTTGGAATCATAACTTCTAACTTTTGAAAATAAGGACGTTATGGGAAAATTTATAAAATCGCAACGTATGATTCATGCCATAGAAGGAAAAAGGACGAGCCTTAACATACCTGCGCCGCGCCTTACTAGCTACGCTTATTCGTCCAAACTTGTTGCCGCTAGTCTACATTCAAGACGATTAACACAATTGTTAGGTTCATTATCATATGCCTCTCTTAACCCTTCAAATACATTCACTTATAATCTGCCGAAATTTCGGCAGCATCTCCCCTGTAAATACACCGTCCCGAGAATATGGCTCGGCCCAATTAATCCATTAACAACAATCCGAGAATTCAACTCGGCCAAACCAACAACAATGCCAACAATCTTACTAACCACATTCTATTCATATTCAATTCACATAATCTTTCAACAACTCGATCAATATTTTACTTTACCCGAAACCTTCCAATTCCACAATAACCATACATGTCATCATCATTCATATACGTTAACTTCAACACCACCCTTCATTCAACACCACATAATCCACAATGACAACAACTAGAATATCAAATCACATCAATTTACCACAACTTACCAAATCCTCTACCATTCGGCTACAACACTTCTCACATAGATTTTCATGAATTTTCATTCATTTCTATACATTACAACAACAACCAACATACTACATAAAATAATTGGTTCATCACCCTTACACAACACCAACATACACGGCCAAACACACCACATGCATACGGCCACAACACAACATCAATATTTTTCATGAATTCCATCTATTTCTACACACCACAACATTCACAAGCATCCATAACATGGAAAAGAAAGTTGAATTCTTACCTTTTTCCTTCAACTTCCTCACTTAGCTAAGGTTGGGACTTTGCACCAAAGAGCGATTCTCTTGCTTCAACAAATATACCATGTTGAAGAGCATCCTTGAATTAGTAAAAATACATGAAGAAACAAATTTTTGGAGCAAGATTTCCAAGGCCTAATTTTTTTCCATGGTTGGCCGAATGGCCCTTTCATTCTCCCTCTCTTCTTTGTTTTCTTTCTTTCTTTCTTTCTTTCTTTCTTTCTTTCTCTCCTTGTTAAAATATGACCACCCCTTTCTTATATATATACATATTGCATGCATGTGAGGGGCACATGCCCCCTCTCTAGATTTTTCTTTTCTTTTTCCCCTTTCTTTATTTCTAGAATTTTCTTATTTTCCATGGCAAAGATGACTTATTTTTTGTCATCATTTTCATTTCATTTCTCTAGAAATTTCTTGAAATAACAAAGAAGACTTAATTGTCTTCCTATGTACACTTTAGCCCTCATAAAAAAAATGTGGGCATACACTTACATGTGCTACATTTTCGGCCAACATGGCCATTCCATGAATTTTTCTAGAACATCATAAATTTCCATTTTACCCTTAGCCTCTCCGCAAAATTACCCTGATGCCATTTGCAAATTTCCCTTTTTGCCCTTAACCTTTCCCAACATTTCCATACTAATAATAGTCATAAATAATATTTATAACAACTCGTCCATTAAAATAATTTTTAAGAATGGTCTCGCCCTTAACTTCCCACGACGACCTCGAACTTTCCAAACGTGCAACATACGGGCTATAACATCTTCCCCCCCTTTATAACATTCGTCCTCGAATGTTCAACTGACCTCATGGGGTGTCATAATACTTCGGGGGGGGGGGTCCCTTTTATAGTTGCCTTTCTCTTTATGCCGATTCCTTATCTCTTGCTTTATTTCTTTTATTATCGAACTCCTCGGCCTTTACATGCGTCCTCATTCCATGTCATAGGTTTCCTAATCCACTGCACTAACTTGTTCCTAATTCCTTCATGTATTCCCTTAACAGGCCGATATGCTTTAAACCCTGGCTCCAGGCTAATGAGTTTCCTTCATTTGGACTTGAAGCTCACAATATGTTCTCCCCCCCTTTAAGGGGTTCCTTATATGCCAACGGTCCTTTTGGCGAGGTCTTCGTCTATACCTTATTCCTCGCCTTCTTTCCCAACTCGTGTCTAACATATCGAAACTTCTAATCCCAAGTTTTTCTTTTACTTTCTCGCCTATGTCGGCATTTTGTCTCCGTTTCCATACCTTTCGTCCACTATTCGTCCTTTCACTTGCTTAACTCACTTGCCCATAATTCCTCTCTTTAACCGCGCGTCCGTGCCGTAGCCGTACGTCCATATTTCGCAAGTGTTTCGCTACTCTTGTTCTTAGCGCGTAATCCTTACAATTTTCGCTCTCTCTCACCCTTATTCATCTAAGTCTTTTACTATATTTGTGATGCTATAGCCGAGCGGTCTCCTATACATGTTCCCTTCATTTTATCTTATTTCCGCTAAGATCAAATCCCTCAGACCTCACATGGATTCTTATTCCATACCTTCAACTTCCACTCGGCAACGTCGACCCCTTACCTTTATATACCTTTCAATACCGAAGTCTTATAACATCGTCACTAAACTTAGTCATTCCTTCTCTTACTTCATATTTCCTTATTACGGTTACTATTCCTTTAGCCTCACTTGTCGCAATTAGTTCTCGAATTCCCTATATTTCTCTCCTACCACACTCTATCCCCTTTTCACATGCTTACTTCGAGTTCTTACTCAAATAGTCTCGCGCTTTGCTGGTAATTTCCCTCAGGAGCTCCACTTACTGAGGTTTCCTACCTTTCTCTTTCTTTTCCAACTATCGTTTCCACTCTCAAACTATAATAAAATGATAACAGCTTATTTCGCAATACTTGTACCATTTACTCTTGTCGTCACTCAAACTTCGGTACCCTTACTCGATTGATGCCTTCTATACCGTAGCTTCAATTGCTGGGACTCACATGTCCACCGATACAATCATTTATGGGATATCCTACACCTTCATATATATATATAATTACTATCAACTAATCCACAAAATACTCCCAAACACCGGTTCAAACTATCATATTTCTGGGGATGTACTTGCTTTCTTCACCGAGCAAGTCCGCCGTCTGCGCGCCTCTTATGGTCTCCAACCATTCCATATGCTATAGTTTCCCTTAGGCTACCCTAACTTCTCATTTGTCTCTTAGGTCTGAATATATCGGATTTCTTGCATACTTCCCAGGGGGTCACCCATCATAGAATTGCTCTCACCTGAGCACGCTTAACCTCGAAACTTTGGTGGAATTCAGTGCCTTAATGCTGATATAATCGCGTCCACATCCTCGTATGCCAAATCCATAACCTTTCTTGAAACGACGCATCTCACTTATTGCCTATGTATCGTATTTTCTTTCCACGCCCCTTCCTGTTAGACAAATCCATTCTGGCAGGATCTCCTTTACCATGCCTACTATCCCAAATCTGTGCGTCGCAAATATCGATAACACCTCGCAGAACATACAGCCTTATGACACATTCCAGTTGTCACACCCCGACCTTACTAGGGTGATGGCACCCGACTCTCCCGTAGTCGAGCGAACCCTTAGACATTCGCGTAATAAAACCCGCCATTTCGAAAACTTCTTAAAACATGGAACTTTTCAAACAACAATCATTATCCGAAAATACATACTTTTTTAACATTTACAAATTATTCGCACTTCCCGACGCACTATCCACAGTGACAATCGTCTCCGCAAAGTCTCTAGATGTACAAATACCATGACATAAGTACCGACCCGGCAACACTCCGAACCGAGATGGAGCTCGCCAATCCCACCGGAACAGCTCCAAGAAAGTCTTTTACTCGTTCGGGTGTGGCACGAAACGAAATTTCCGAAAGCGGGGCCGCACGAAGAATGTACCGAATATGTAAGGCAGTGACAAATAATAACCGCAACTTAATTTAAGAGAGAATAAATCGCAAATCAAATTCAATACCTGCAGCCTTCGCTGGAAGAAGCATAAATATATATATATATGAGTCTCATGTAATCCCTAAGTGAATAATGCAAACGAACACACACATCTTAAGTAAAGGGATAATCTAACCCGTGTCGCTTCCGACATTCAATGAAATAGTCCCCTTCGGACGGCGCTTCCGGCGTAGTAATAAAGATGGCCCCTTTTCGGCATTGCCGTTCCCGCATAATAACAACGATAGCCCCGGTTTCCCCTTCCCGGATAATA
>NC_081346.1:41541302-41567849 GCF_029784015.1 Lycium ferocissimum
CCGAGCCTTGCCATGGCCAGGTATGTGAAACATCGATCCTTCATGGTCGGGTATGCTATGAATATGAATATGTATATGAATAAGAAAATAAATACGGATACAAATACGGATACGGATAAGGATGTATGTGCACAATCACGTATTAGAAATGGAAGGTCCCCACGAAAAGCAAGCAAGTGTTTATGAAGATGGTTCTATGGCCTCCCATCTTATACCATTTCTTATGTTGTCTCTTATGCTTCTATAATGATGTTGATTATGCTTTACATACTCAGTACATTCTTCGTACTGACGTCCTTTTATTTGTGGATGCTGCGTCATTCCCGCGGTGGCCGGAGACAGCTTGATCCATAGCTTTATTACTCGGGGACTACGTAGCCGGGGCTCTATTTCATTCGGAGCTAGAACCTTTAGTATCTATTATTTTGTGTACATACTTATGGGCATGGCGGGGTCCTGTTCCGCCTATATGATGTGACATACTCTTCTTAGAGGCTCGTAGACATGTGTATATGGTTAGATGTATCTGGCCTTGTCGGCTTATATTTTGGATATCATTTTGTTAGCCTCGTTGGCTTATGTACATTGATATGGGCATAGTTGTTGGTAACGATATAAATGTATTGTTGCCCAATGACATTAGTATGAATGATGGATAAAAAGTATGACTTAGCCATGTGGCTCACCTAGATGTAAATGTGAATGTACGATAAGAGTGCCGGGTGGGTTAGCACCGGTACCCGCATGCCCTCGATACCGGGTCGTGACAAGTTCGAAGATGACTAGCGTGAGTAGTGACAACGGCAAACTGACTATAAAAAGGGCTCTTCGCCCTTTGACCTAGCTTTTTAAATCTAAACCTTCCTTCCCTCAAAGGTTGGTGAAGAGGACGGAAGGTGCTAAGTGTAAGAAACTTTATGATCATTTGAAGCAGTTGTGAATGAACTTTTCATTCTTGGATGTTGTTAAGAAGATGCCCGGATTTGCAAAGTACTTGAAAGACCTGCTGACTAAAAAGAGGCCTGTGCAACGTGAAACTGTGAGTTTGACTCACCGAGTGAGTTCTATAATATCGACAACTACAGTCTAGACAAAGGGAGATACAGGGGCATTCACCATTCCCTGTTCTATTAGGCATCATGATTTTGCTCGTGCTCTTTGTGATAATAAGGCTAGAATAAATTTAATACCACTTGCTATTTACAATCAATCGGGATTGTGGATGCACAGGCAGACCGACGACTATGCGATCACAGATGGCTGACAAATCTATTAAGAGGCCAGTTAGTGTGGTAGATGATGTTCTTGTACGGGTTGGTGATTTTTGGTTGCCCGTGGATTTTGTGGTGCTTGACTGTGCTGTTGCTCAGGACATTCCCATTATTTTGGGGAGACCTTTCCTTGCTACGGGAAGGGCTCTTATGGATTCGGAAAAGAATGAAATAAAATTTCGAGTCAATGATGAAGAGGTGACTTTCCAGGCTAGTAAAGGGATGAAGCTACCGAGTGCTTATGAGAGTATTTCAGTGATTGATTCTTTTGATGTTGTTGATGAAGCTGTGGAATTCAAAATGGAAGAAGAATGTTTGGGAGAGGCTCTTGCAGCTATTCTAGTACATTTTGATGCTGATGACATGGAGGGCTATGTGGAGACTGTGAATTGGCTTGTGGGGTTGGGTTCTTATTCTTACCACCCAAAGAAGCTAGATCTTGATCTTGAAAATAGAACGACTCCTCTAGCAAAACCATCCATTGTTGAGCCACGCCAAGCAGCTTACAAGCGGTACGCACATCGAAGTACGAGTTTTCGGCCCTACAACACTTTGCCGATTATCGTGTCCGCATTGCCGAATGAAGAGAAGATAAAGAAATTGTTGAGAGTACGGGCGTGCTATAGGCCAGGGGCTATCGCGGATATTCAGGATTCTCGGCGTATGTGAGCACAAAAATTCGGCTTGAGGAAGATAGTTCGCCAAGTGTTGAGCACCAGCGGAGATTGAATCCACCTATGCAAGAGGTGGTGAAGAAGGAGATAATTAAATGGTTAGATACTAGAGTTGTATATCCTATAGCAGACGGCAAGTGGGTAAGCCTAGTACAATACGTTCCAAAGAAGGAAGGTATCACAGTGGTGCCTAATGCTAAAAATGTGTTAATTTTGACACAAGATCATTCGGGTGGCGTGTTTGCATGGATTATAGGAAGGCAATTTCGCCACTGTACAGGACCATTTCCCCATGCCTTCTATTGATTAGATGCTTGATCGGCTAGCTGGAAGGTCTTACTATTACTTCCTAGACCGGTATTAGAGAACACGGCTATAATCAAATTAATATTGCTCTTGAAGACTAGGAGAAGATGACATTCACTTGTCCTTATGGGACGTTCTCTTTCAGCAGGATGCCCTTTGGTCTTTGTATTGCACCGGCTATATTTCAGAGGTGCATGATGTCGATTTTCTCATATATGGTGAGGACTTCTTGGAGGTCTTCATGGATGATTTTTCTGTAGTTGGTGATTGTTTTGATGATTGTCATGACCATCTGGGTCGAGTTTTGAAAAGATGCGAGGAGACCAATCTTGTGCTGAATTAGGAGAAGTGCCATTTCATAGTGAAGGAAGGGATTGTTCTCGGTCATAAAATCTCTGAAAAGGGGATTGAGGTCGATCTGGCTAAAATTAATGTGATTGCAAAGCTTCCTACACCCATCTCAGTTAAATGTGTCTGGAGTTTCTTGGGACATGCTGGGTTCTATAGGTGCTTTATTAAAGATTTCTCCAAGATCGCAAATCCTATGTGCAAGCTTCTTGAAAAAATGGCTATGTTTGAGTTTGATGAAAAGTGCTGAAAGGCGTTTGATGATTTGAAGGAGCGTCTGACTTCTGCTCCCATTATTGTTTCTCCTGATTGGTCTCTGCCGTTCGAGCTGATATGTGATGCGAGCAGTTTTGCTATTGGTGCTGTGCTTGGTCAAAGACATAATAGGATCATGCACCCAATCTACTATGCTAGCAAAACGCCCAATGCAGCACAGATGAACTATACTGTTACTGAGCAAGAGCTTTTTGCTGTAGTCTTTGCATTCAAAAAATTTCATAGCCTATCTGCTGGGGTCCAAGGCAGTGGTATACACCGATCATGCAATGTTGAGGTATCTGATGGTGAAGAAAGATGCAAAGCCACAATCAAATCATCTCTTATGGCTTGAAGGATCTGAGAGACCGTCGGAGGAGCTTGATATAGATGATGCATTTCTAGATAAGAGGGTTCTAGCGGTGTCTTCTGAGATGGCACTATGGTATGCAGATATCGCCAACTTTTTGGTGACAAGTGTTATTCCAGATGAAATCAAAGCATATCAGAAGAAGAAATTCTTGAGGGACTCTCATCAGTATTGTTATACCCCGTACTTTGTACGTTGGAATATTCCAAGTCGGTTGCGACAAGTTAAGGATAAGGTTGCAAATTTTTCCGATTTTGTTAAAAATTCATAAGTTGCATATTCATCTTTTTATTGGTATGGAATGCTAAGGGTAAATTTGGAATAAGGAAAATTTGGGGTTAAAAGTGCATTATGGAAAGTTGAACATTTCATGAAAATTTGGGGCCAAAAGTGAAGTTGTGGAAACTTAGAATTGATGAAAAAATGGCCATGTGGCCATGTGTGAGATGTGGGCCATAGGGCCACTTGTGCAAATTATATAAGTGGCTAAAAGATGACAAATTAGTCATCAAAATCATCTTCATCATATTTTAGCTCCTAGAAAGTTCAAGAAAACATGGAGAAAAAAATGAAAGGCCATTCGGCCATAAGAAAAAAAAATTGGGTCCAAAAATTTGATGAAGAAAAATTATTTTCTCCTTGCTTTCCTATTAATTGGAAGGTCCTTGTTAACGTGGAGTTGTTATTTGAGGCGACAAACCGCTCGTTTTCATCCTTGGCCAACTTTAGGCAAGTTGAGAAGTTGTGAAGAAAGGTGAGTTTAATCTTGTGTTTATGTGTTATAAATGGTTTATATGTGTTGTAGTATGCTAAAATGGAAGAAATTCATGATAAAACCATGTTGGAGTTGAGGCCGTGTAGGTGGTGGTTGACCGTGAGAGTGTGTGTTGTGTTAGAAGTAATGTATTAATTCTAATTAGCATGTTTTGATTGTTGTAGTGTGAAGAAAAGAATGAAAATCATCTTGGTGTGTGTGTATGATGTTGGCCGAAAATGGTCCCTTTGTGTGGTTGAGAATGAACAAATTGTCGTTAGTATTTTTGGTTGTCGTCGTTATGGGTTCTATGAGGAAAAAATGCACGTTTAATGACTTAAAGCGATGTTGTGTTGGTTATGGGTTGGTTTGGAAGTTAATGTGAATTTTATGTAATTTTTGTGGTTAGGAAGTGACATTGTTAAAGTATGGGTTGTTAATGTAATTCATGAATTTGAGAAAAGAAGGGTGTAGATTATGTTGTTTTCGGGTTTGGAGATAATTTCGGGTGAGTTGGGATATGGTTTTGGCTGTTTGGAAATTTGTGTGAATTGTTTAAAGCGTTCTTGAATATTGTTTGAATGGTTTGGATTAGTAATTGAAGGTATAAACGTTGATATTGGTTTGGATGTGAGTAGTTGAATGGAAAATAATGAATGTTGTTGAATTATATAAAGAAGTGTATTTAATGTTAGAATGCGTTGGGATTGAATATTAATGTTGCTAGTTTGGTTGTTGGTGTTGTTGTTGATGAATTTGGCCGAGTTGAAATCTCGGGGTTGGTGTATTTACAGGGGAAACGCTGCCGAAATTTCTGTAGAATTGGTATTCGTTTGGAATCGGGTTCCTAAATGCTCTTAGCTAATATTTGATACTTAATGGCATATTGCAGAGCTTGGGAAGTTCGCGACGTGAGATTGGATTAGCTTCGAGAATAGACGAGGTATGTAAAGCTTACCTTTCCTTCTTTTGGCATGTCTTAGATATGGCTAAGTTATGATATGATATGAGCTTCGGGGGTAATTCTATTCTTAAAAATCCGAGCACGTTTATGAGTCACATTTGCTTTTGATGTTGGCACCCTTATGTGGACAAGCTATGGTTTATGTGTCTTTGTATGATTGAATTTCAAAAGTCTTATAAGAAATTTTGCTACTAAAAGAGGTCCCGAACTTCAAACGCCCGTAACTTTCGCATACGAGCTCGGATCGCCCCGAAACCTAATAGGTAACTTCATAAGGCATAACATTCCCCCAACTCTCGTAGTCGGGCTCGGATGGGATTGCCACCCGTCCGTGGGCCCCGCGACTTTCTTTGTGTACTTTGACGATTTTTTTGAAAGAATATGATATGACTATTATTCCGATTTCAAGTACGATCAGGTTACTTATCTTTCGAGTTTGTAATAATGATTCGATAACGTATGATGACTATGATTTTCGTAGGCGGGCCCGGATTGGGTTGACGCTCGTCCGTGGGTCCCGCGATCTTTTTCTGTACAATTCTGATGGCTTTTGAAAGCATTCAATATGACTACTTTTCCGACCCTCGAGTATGTTTATATACTTATTTGTTGAGTCTAAAATGAGGATTTTATGCATATGATTTTGATACGTAACTACGGATTCTGAAGTTCGGTTTGATATGTTTCCGAGTGACGTTCGGAAGAAAATCTGATTCGACTACTGTTTTGGCCTATAAATGATGGTTCGTTTCGAATAACTTATTAAGTCTTTGTAAATGTTTTAAAGTGTATTTGGCTACTTGTGATTATCGCGCGCATTTGTTACACTTTCGCCGAGTCCCGGCCGGTATGTGTGATATTGTCCGGATACTTGACCGCGGGGCTGTGACATGACCGTGGATTCTTGGTCGCGGCATGTGTATGTGTGATATTGTCCGTTGGATACTTGACCGCGGGCCGTGACATGACCGCCGGATTCTTGGCCGCGGTATGTGTGTGTGTGTGTGACCGGGGTATTTGGCCGCGGTATGTGTATATGTGATATTGCCGCCGGGTATTTAGCGCGGTATGTGTATATGTGATAGTGCCATTTGGGTTTGGACGCGAATGTGTATGTGTGATATGATATGTGATAATGTGATGATGACATGATTCTAAACACCGAGTCCCTCACCGTAGGGCGGGACACGCTATATGTATACATGGTGATGATATGATGATTGTTCACCGAGTCCCCTCGGAGGGCCGGGACACGTTATATGTTATATGTGTGTGTTACAAGTCCGATGTGTATTCGAAGTATGAGGTGTATTCGAGGTATGATATGTATTCAAAATACGATGTGACACGAAGTCCGATATGATATATGATAACATGATGGTATGATGATTATTTACTCATGTTTCTAAGTCCCCGATGATTCGGATATGATATGGATATGCACGAATTAGGCTTTAAAAGTAAGTCTTGTGGTTCGTATTGCACTATTTTTCGGTACTACTTACTTCGGTTATGATTTCGCTCGTATTTTCGGCTTGCATACTCGGTACATATTCCGTACGGACCCCTTTTCTTCGGGGTTGCGTTTCGTCATGTCGCGCGTACCTGAGATGAGCGATGATGTTAGCGAGAGATGTTCCTTTGGATTGGCGAGCTCCATTTCCTCACGTAGGTCACTGAGTCGAATGCTTTGTATGGTATTCGGAGTTATGTTAGAGACTTTGCGTACGTTGTCGTGTGTATAGAGATGTCCGTTTGTAAACGGCTATGTAAGCCGATGTATCATTACGCATTGTGTTATGAATTTCATGTGTTCTGATTTGTTATGGTTACTGATTTTATTTGATTTGAAAAAGACGAAAAGTATGTTTGTTTTCCGAAAATTTTCCTTCGCATTTTGACACGTTCGCGGGCCCGATACGATTATGAGAATTATGAGAGTACCGGGTTCGCTCGGCCCTAAGTAAGGGTCGGGTGCCCATCATGCCCTCGTCGGAAATTAGGGTGTGACAAGTATTATTGGGATGAGCCATATTTATTTTGGACATGCGCCGACAATATCATTAGGCGGTGTGTCCCGAAATCTGAAGTGATGGACATTCTGAAGGCATGCCATGACTCCCCAATTGGGGTCACCATAGTGGAAACCGGACTGCAGCGAAAGTGCTTGAATGTGGGTACTAATAGCCCATTCTGTATCATGATGCAAACTTGGTGGAGAAGTTCTGTGATGAGTGCCAATGCCAAAGGGCTATTTCTAAGAGGCATGAGATGCCTATGAACTATGTGATGGAAGTTGAACTCTTCGATGTGTGGGGAATTGACTTCATGGGGCCCTTTGTGAGCTCTGGTGGCATGAAATATCTTTTGGTAGTTGTTGATTATGTCTCAAAGTGGGTAGAAGCAGTGGCTTTACCCAATAACGAGGGGAAGAGTGTTATTAATCTTCTCAAAAAGAACATTTTCACCCAATTTGGCACCCCATGAACGATTATTAATGTCACGACCCGAATAGGGCCATGACGGGTATCCGGGGCTAACCACCGAACACCGCTCATTCTGTTACTCATCTGCTCTCATTCATAATATATATACTCATAATCATAGAAACTATTAGCATTTGAAACATATTTACTTTATATACATAAGCCCTTCGGCTATCAAAATAATACATATACATGCATATACATGAAAGACTGTGAGACCATACTACCCACACTGCGTATCTATGATCCTCTACTAGAGTACTAGACATATGGATGGAGTAGGACCCCGTCATGCCCAAACATGAATATATACATATGTACCAAAAGAATAAATCAATGGCACCTCCAGAAAATGGAGTGCTCTCAATCAGCTAATAGCTCCTACGAGTCTGGGTCGCCTCCCTGTCTACCTGTGGGCATGAACATAGCGTCCAAAGAAAACGGACGTCAGTACGAATATTGTACTGAGTATGTAAGGCATAAACAATAATGAAACATCGATGAGATGAGGAGGCATCAAATGAGGAGCAATCTGTAACTGACTGAATCATAAAAGAAATAATGCATGCTGGCTTACTGTCATAATCATCATCATGTCATATATGCATAAGCTGCCCGACCATATAGGTGCGGTGTGATAATCAATAGCATTAGCCAGCGTCCAGGCCTCCCGCGTCTGGGGTACCATCTCATGCCGCCCACTAGTGGTGTACGGCCATGGTGTATAGTCCCGCCCGCGTGACCGCCCGACCATATAGGCGCGATGTAATATCATCATCATATATATAATCTCATCATAATATGCTCATCATAATATACTTATCATAATATGCTCATCATTATATATATATATATATATTCATCATAATGCATGCATGGGAACTCGAAGACAGTATACTTTATCGGGTTGACAGAAGGTCGTGAACCCCCGATTCCATTATGGAGCATTCATACACATTCTGCCTCACCTTGAAGGAACTAGCATAAGGTGAGTGTATATAATGATGATCATCAATAGATTATACATAGCATCTTTAGACTTAAGCTTATCATCATCATTATCTTACTCATAGTGTATCTGTTATTTCACATAGCTATGCATGAGCAAGGCCTCTTAGTTTTCTTGAAGATAGGAGATTCATGAAGAAAGAGAAAATTCATGCCATAAGATTCATGCCTTAGAAAGAAAGGACTAGCCTCACATACCTTTGTCGTTTAATTATTCTATCGCTTCCTCGTTCTCCTTTAATGCACACGTGCTACCTTCAAGAGAATTCGTGTCGACATTAGCTAAGCAATTATAAGAACGTACTTACTAAAGCTAGAGAAAATTGGGCAGCATTTCCTTTGTTTATATGACTTCCTCCATATTCCATATCAACTCCTAATCATTCATAATAACAATCACAATATTATAAACAACAATCGTCATTTGTTCACATTATCCACATTTCACAATTTCACTCCAAATTCTCCATAATCATGACCAAAGTTCACTATCATGTTCTTTCACATACAATACTTATTCCATGTTCTAAATGTCATTTATAACGTATTTATAATCTCAACATATCCATTTTCATGATTCATTCCAACTACTACTCAACAATGATACTATTCACACATTTATGACCCATTTTCTATATTCTAGTACAATCCAAGTGTTTTAACTTATCAATACTTCAAACATTATGAAAATACCATGAAACTTACCTTAGATAGCGTAGAAACGAGTCTTAAGTGGAAATACTCTTCTAGCACCAAAACCCTATTTCACTTCTCTTGGATTTTCTTGGTTTAGATGACTTTAATGGGTTTCACACTCTTGATTCTTGTTGGTTTGATGAAGTTGATCATCAATTTCCTTTGAATTCTTGTGGATGAAGTGTAGAGAATGTTTTAGAGGTTTCTTGAGTTGTGGAGCTGAAAATGAAATGAATTAAAATGAAGGAGACGTCCCTTATATCGTTTAAGTTCAGACCAGACCAGAACATACGGACCAACATACGGTGAAGATCGTGAAGGATGGCAGATAAGTAGTAAATACGCTGGATACTCGAAGTTTATTGGAATATAAGGACCTCCTTAAGGGTGGAAGAGCATGTTAGACTTGAAAAGAATTGGGATGCTCTCAAGCTCCAAAAGAAGAAATTTATTAGCTGGAGGCGTATTGGTATGTCAGGAAGGTATCAGAAAGAAGCGTAAAACAAGTTGACAATAAGTGTACCGTGAGACAGACATAGGAAGAAAGTATGGAAGACACCTTAAGAGAATGCTTCACACCAACATCAGCTACGACATTTCGAGACCATGGTTTGAAACCCTCGTATCGGGCAAAAATTCCGCCGTACCTAAGTATACGGCGACATGTCCTAAAAAGGTAATAAAGAGAGCAAGAAAGGTTTCCAAGTCAAATTCACAAGGATGACAGAGAGGATGACGAATCCAAGGATGACAACAAAAAACAAAATGGGATTTTAGCACCGGAAGGGACGACTATTAACAAAAAAGCAACCACGATTAGTAGTTTGGTAATTTCAAGAGAGGAAGAACATTTGCTCTTATGAATGGAAATAAAAGAGTTCACCGGATATTAGAAAACATCTCACGGATTACTAATTATGCGAACATGAGAGCATATGCTATGGAGTTATATGAACCATCAACGTGAAGCTATGCCCAACTATAATTGCAAAAAGACCACATCAGAAAGCCAATAAGGAATAACAACGGATGAAATGACCGCCGGTACAAGGAAATCGAAGCTAGATATATATATATATATATATATATATATATATATATATATATATATATATATATATATATATATATATATATATATATATATATGTTGTAAGAGAGTCATAATGGAGTAAGAATTGCCGTAGCCCTATGCTTCTGGGTTGTATTGCGAGATTTGAGGGAAGGAGGTTAAAGAAACAGTTGTGGCAGGAAGCTAAAGAAAAAGTTGTGGCAGGAGCCCAAGGATTTAGCTTGAACTCGAATTATAAGTTTGCCATAAATGTAACTGTACTGCGAAGGGTAATAAATGGCGAAGAAACATTATGTATTTCGGATATCGGTATAACTGGCCTTGGAAAGGAACACAACCATTATGCACATTAGCGACAAAGTAATGTTGAATAAGCAATTGGAATGTAAGGGTAAGAGAGGCAGTGACAGGAATGTAAGGGAATAGGGAGCCTGACTAACGAGCTACCAGAAGTCGGTAAAGTGCATACTTAAAAAATCAACGAGTATAAAAGGATAGCCCGAGATGGTACCGAAGGAGTAAACGCAAAGAGGACGCCATAAATGAGAAAGGTAATTTCCCACTAACAAGGAAACAAGAAGTGAGAAAAAGAGAATACTTATAGGATGACGAATAGTTACGGCACGGCAAGTCAAGGCTACAATAATGAGGACAGAGTGAGAGGGAGATACTAGTTAAATTCTGATCATATACATGAGGGCAAAGATGTGAAAGATGATGTCGTGGGTTGGCAATACTGCAACATTCGAGGATGAATGTTCCTAAGGGGGGAAGAATGTTACACCCCGTAGTTTCGTACGGGGAAATTTATAAGTGTTGGACGTTCTAAGTATGGATACTGGAGTTCCCGTCAAGGATGTACGATATTATACGAAGTAATCCTATGGTCATAGCAGTTTACATCCATATAATAAGCTATGGGAAACTCCGGGACCAAGCAAATCGAAGAAAATAAATTTGTCAAAAATTTGGAAAAAGCTGACAGAATTTTGAGTCAACTTTGGCGGGGTATATCTCCTAGTATATTAAGAGTTTTAAGGTGTTTCAAAAGCCTAAAATGAATTTCGTCGAGTCTAGTTTTTAACGCAACAAACCGCTGGTCGATATGATATCCAAGTAGATAATTATGGACGTTACAAGTTCAGCTGACCGAGCAGAAACGCGTGCTACAGTAACTGCTACAGTACTGACATGCTACAGTACTACTACCATGACCCCGACCCGAATTTGAACTAATGTAAAAGGGGCTTGCCCCGTCTTTTTCAGCCAAAAACCCCTTCCAAATTGTTCCAAAACCCTCTAGAAATTTCCCCAACTTCCAAATCCAAATTTCAAGCCTAAATCAACGATAATTCCCAAATTTCGGTTCAGGCAACGTATAGTTGCGAGTATAGAATCGTATAGCGATGCGTGTGCTTCAAGTTTAAGGTGAAAAAAGTGAAGATATGGCAATATTATCAGGAGTAAGGTATGAATCTCCTATTATTAATGTTTATTTTTGTTTATTTTCGGAGATAAAACCGTCAAATAGCCGTATAATAGTTTTGTTGGTAGAAATATGGGATAAACCCCATATGGGATGTTTATGGAGTATTTTGGTGTTGAGAATATTATGATTAATTTTGGTATTAATGTTGTTGTTGTTGGTTGCTGAATTACTATTTTGGGCTAGGCATATAAACAGGGGAGATCTTTGTAAAATTTCGGCAGATTCTAGAAAGATTTATTTGAAGGACTAAGACAAGTGAGTAGTTAAAGTTAAGGCGATCAAGAAGGTATGTTAAGGCTAAACCCTTTCTTTCTAAAGGCATGATTCCTTGTTATAAACCTTTCTACCAGATCCATAATATCCTTGCCTCCACAAATGCTAGAAGCCTATGAATCTCATGATCCTTATGATATTATTGAGCTTATTCATGATCTTTGAGACTATTCTTTGTCATTGATCTCACCTCAAAATTCTTGTTCTTTCGAGGTGAGATATAGCGATGACGATTCTATTTCTAATGCTATTTAAGTTCATGATTCTCGAGACTCCCATCGTCGACTTTATCTTAAGATAGTTGATCTTCTAACGAAGGATATAGTGATAACGATAACTCTAATGATGATGTTGATTTCATTTATGTATTTTTATATATATGTATGTATGTATGCATGGCATCCCACTGATCAATTGGGGATAACACCGAGTCCCGAAAGGGCCGGGTAAGATAACACCGCGCCCGAAAGGACCGGGTAAGATAACACCGCGCCCGAAAGGACCGGGTAAGATAACACCGAGTCCCGAAAGGGTCGGATAAGATAAAATCGAGTCCCGAAAGGGCCGGGTAAGATAAGACCGAGTCCCAAAAGGGCTGGGTAAGATAACACCGATAAATATAAGATAACACTATGTAAGATGCTATATGTATATAAATATATGTATCTATATATATATATATATATATATATACCACACACACGACTGGACGAGATATTATATATGTATGGAAAAATTCTTAAAAAGCTAAGCATGCACGACATTCGCATTAAAAGGGCATTCAAAGGCACAGGTTAATCTTGTTTATATTTCTTTATCCCCATACGTTCACTATATTAATTTTTCCATGTTCGGTATTTCTTAATATGTTACTATTCATTCCTTACATACTCAGTACATTATTCGTACTGACGTCCCTTCTTGTGGACGCTGCGTTCATGCCCGCAGGTGTAGATAGACGTGACAAAGATCTTCCATAGTAGGCTGCCTTCGGGTACCAGTTCTGATTGGTGAGCTCCATCTCTTCCTAGAGCACTGCCGAGCATATATATATATATCTATATATATATGATTTTGTTCAGGGTATGTCGGGGGCCCTGTCCCGACTTGTATACTTCAGTCATGTTCATAGAGGCTTTGCAGACAGTTCCTGTGTACAGCTTAGTCATAGTGTGACGATAGTAATGTTGGCATCATGGGTCCAATGTACATATACGTATGCATGATATTATGTTCGCATTTAGCCTCTCGATCCTATTGTTTCCATTTGAGACACAAAGGATGTAAGTTATAAGCTGGTTCGCTCGATTTCCGTAACGTGCCGGGTGCCAATCACGCCCTACCAAGGGTGGGGTGTGATAAATTGGTATCAGAGAAGTTCTGTCCTAGGTTTGTCTGCAAGACGTGTCTAGCAGAGTCCTGTTTATGGGCGTGAAGCCGGCCACATTTATAAACAGGAGGCTGCAGGGCATCTAGGAATCATTGACCTTTCTTTCCATCTTAGATTGTGCGATAGAGCCGAGTCTAGGAAAGATCGCTTCGATCCTTTTCTTGCGGAGTGAAGTGCGGTATGACAAGAGATGAAGAGATCGGCTTAGAGCGCTGGGGGGGGTGCTAAGAAGGCCCCTAGAGTATATCGAGGACTCCAGGCTCTAGGATCGAGTCGGAGGAGCCTCAGTTATTCCATTGAGACTGATCCCTCGGAGGACCCAGCGATGATTTCTCCAGAGTTTTGACTTCCAGAGAGGAGGACCCCCCCTCCCTGAGGGCAGTTATGACACAGATCCGTCGGAGTATTCGTCTGGGACACCGGAGGAGGAGATTCCCGAGGCCGAACCAGTTGCTCGTAAAGTAGAGCATTACGTTAGACTAGCCTCCCCGGTGAGTGTTACAGATTACTCTATCCCTCTATCCTGGCCATCGGTAAACCAGGAGTTACTCGGTTATCTATACCCTTCAGACTCAGATGAGAGAGATGATGAAGGCCAGACAAGCAGATGGTAGGTAGACGATGACGAGGAGCACACTTCACCTTATAGTCCACCAGATCAGACTAGAGACTGATCGACTATAGGTATATAAGCCTTTATTGGAATTTTCTATGTATGTGTAATTGCTGTAGACTTGCACTTAACAACGGCGAGCGGAAAACCAAAGGGGCAGATAGCCAAGTGTTTATATGTAACGGCGATCAAGGTGTTTTCGCCACCATTGAGAATCTGGAAACCTAGGATGAAAAGTAGTCGTACGCATAGGTGAAAGGTGAATATTGAGGATTGAAAAGGCCAAAATGGAAATTGTGTGTTTAGAAGAGTAAGAGATCCTTTCTAATTCGGAGGGAGAGGCATTACGAGAACATTTGGAAATCTGGTAAGACTTGAACTTGCTCCAGATTATGTGACAACGGTCATGCGGTGAGGTGGACATGATCATACTAGCATTAACGCACCGGATTTCATCAGAGTTTCAAGGTTAAGCGTGCTGGGGTGAGAGAAATTGTCACACCCCAATTTCCGATAGGGTGTGATGGGCACCCGACCCTTATCTAGGGCCGAGCGAACCCTCTGACTATCGTAATTCTCGTATTCATATGGGCCCTCGACCAGATCGTAAATACATAATGAAAATTTTGCGAAAAATAACATACTTTCTTGTACGAGAATACGTAATATCATATATAACAATACTACGGCTTATGGAGCCGCTCACCAACGGACATCTTACACACACGACTCGTACGCAAAGTCTCTAGCATGACTCGGATGTCGTAACACGAAACAAACTCGACTCGGCGGCCTCCGAACAAGTGGAGCTCGCCAATCCCGGCTAGAACATCTCAACTACTAGCTTTAGCTCACTGGGTATACCGCGGCATGAAACGCAGCCCCCGAAGAAAGGGGTCGGTACGGAATATGTGCGAGTATGTAAAGCAAGATATCCACTAACGAGAATCGTAAATCGGAATGAAGAACCACGGAGAAAACAAATATATATGAACTAGAGAGTCGTAACTTGCAGTCGTGCAACACTTATCCTGTGCATACGTATACCAGTGAGCAAAACACATCATAATCATATTAATTCGGAAATCATATTCGAAGTACAGAAAACAGATTTAGTAATCAGAATGTCAGAAGGCTTAGCTTATTCTTCTTCCTGTTCGAAAACCATCTCTGTCTTACATGAATAGAAAATAGATCATCTCATCACATCGGACAGAACCATCATATCATCGTATCATCAGATTATCATAGGATCAGATTTTCATATCATCACATCGTCACATTATCAAATTGTTATATCATCAGATCAGACAGAATAGCATATCATTCATCCTATGCGGCCCATAATGGGTCCCGACGGACGGAACGTGGTCACCCCTCCTGCCTTGGGCGCCACAACACATCATACTTCGGAAGTTTTCAGATCTCCTGCATCTCCGTCACACATCACGTCACATAACCACGGTGCCGACCAAAAGGGGGCTCGGCGTACCGGACACATCATAACACCATAATAATAGTCGCTCATCATACTTCGGAAGCTCATCATACTTCGCATTGTGCGCACGATAGTACCGGCCCGGGACTCGGCGAAGGAAGTAACAATCATATGCACGAGCAGAATCGTGGGATCTATATGCATCTCCAAACATATATACAGACTTAACAGAACAATCAAAACAGACTATCATTCCAGGATACAGACAATAGCCAAATCAGGTTTCTGTCAGATGTTACTCGTGGCTTGTCAAGAGAACTTTAGTCATCATAGTTACGCGTCGGAATCATATACATACAGTTCCTTATTCCAGACTTAACAGATAAGTGAGTAATCATATTCACAAAATCATAATTATAACTCGTTATGCAAGTAAAGAATCCATTTGCGGGAAGTCGAAGTGAAAATAGTATTAAATTTTCGTAAAAAAACGGTAAAGGTAAGCATTGTAAGGGCCGCGGGCCCCGCGGACGGGAAAATTTAACCCCATCCGAGCCCGACTACTAGAGTTAGGGGAAAGTTATGTCTTATGAGTTTACCCATTATGTTTTGGGGGCGTTCGAGCTCGTATGCAAAAGTTACGGACGTTTGAAGTTCGGAACCCTTTTTGTAGTCAAAATTCTTTTTAGTGTCTTTTAAAATCCAATCCTTTGAAACCTAAGGATCTTAAGCTTGAATACATTAAGGAATATACCTTTACGATCGAACAAAGTACGTGTAAAGGAAGATTGAACCTCACCTTTCCATCTCCCTTTGTCTCTCGGCTAGGACATGTTTTGCAAGGAGGAGTGCTTTTCTTGCTCCAACAAGCTTTCCACGTCGACGAGGGCCTTCAATTAGTAGAGGGACAAAGGAGAAAATAATTTTTGAGGATCAAATTTTCCATGCCATATCCGGCCAGCTCCATGGCCGTTCCTCTTTCTCTCTTCTTTCTTTTTCTTTCCTTTCTCTCTTGATTTCTCTAGAACATGAAAGGATGAAGACTTGTCTTCTATTTTCATCACACACACATATATATATAAGTGGAGGCACATGGCCGTGCACATGGCACATGTCCCGCCATGTGTGCTCTCCTTTCTCTTTTTTTTTTTTCCTTTTTTCCTCCAAATTTCTTCAAATTTCTAGAACTTCCTTTAGATAACAAAGATGAAAAATCATGAATTTGTCATATTTTAAATAACATGTACTAAGCTTCCGTGGCCATGGCCCACCTTACTCTAGTTTCATGAAATTTTAAATTTTTCTCATTTCATGAAATTTTTAAAATTTTCCTTAATGCATTCTTAGTCCCAAATCTTTCAGCAATGCTTCCTTCCAACAAAATCATAAACCATTTGTCGTAAAACCAAAATCGAGAGATAACCTTGTCCATAATTCTTCGCAACCAACTTAAAATATTCCGACGTGCGAAATGCGAGATATAACATTCTTCCCCTTTTAGAACATTCATCCTCGAATGTTCAACTTAGTCGTACGGGGTCTCATAAGCACCTTGGGGGAGCTCCCTTTTTATAGCTACTGCTGTCCTTCATACCATCTCTTAGGCCATCCAATACCATTCTCTGGTCATACTCTTTTTCTCCACACCCGTCCATTTCCTAGTGTCCTGTCATTCGAGGTTTTTGCAAAACTTCTCACACTGCCTCAAACGCCATCCTGACTCTTATACCCTTATTGTTAGTTTTCCGATCCCACTACTTGCTTCGGGGAGGGGGGTCTCATTTGCAGCTTAGGTGTCCATATCAAACACATTATCGTATCACCTGTTCTTATCCCACTCTTACATCTCTCTTACCCGCTTCCCCCCTTTAGGGGTATGCTTATACCATTGTCCATTCATGCTGCGTTTCTTTTTCTGCACATGAGAATCCTTATGCTACCTCCGTGTACGTTCGAACACCTTGCGCTTACTTAGTCCTTTTCATTTTCAAAACATATTTTGTTCGTTCTCATTTTATCCGTATCATCCCAGTCATTTCCTAACATTCACTCTGCCTTGTTTCTTGTCTTTCTATAACCTGGTCTCTCACAATCCTGCCGCTCCATATACTCGAATCTCTCTTAGACTACTCCAATTTCTTATTTGCTCCTTATGTCTGAATTTGTAGGATTTTCAAAAAAATTCCCAGGGGGGTCACCCATCCTGAAATTTCCCTGACTTCAGCACGCTTAACTTTAGAACTCTGATGGAATACGACGCTTTAACGCTTTCCTTACTGCGTCTACCTCACCACACGACCTTCTACCCATAATATCGAGTAAGTCGGAGTCTTAACACATTCCCAAAATGCCCTAGCGACACATCCCGGTAGCTGTCTTGTTAATACATTCTTATTCGTCATAATTCTTTTTCCTCCGTACCCTCGTCTTAATTATATCACTTTATCCAAACCTACCGAGTCCTTTCAAAGTCATCGCCTAGTAGGACAACTCCTTCCAAATTTCCTTACTACCATATTTCCACCGACGTCTTATTTACTATTTCACCACTCATTCCACAGTTAACTTATTCCTAGAGGGCAGCCGTAGAAAAATTTCGGCAGAGTTTCCTCTGTATTTCTTACTATCCCAAAACCTGCACGCAGGAAATACCAACAGTGCCTCACAGGGCCATCGTCATATATACATATCATGTCACATCATATTGTATCATAGCCACACAAGGCTCTCAGTATTCATAAAAGTCCGAAAATATTAGATTTACCTCATATGCTCAACATGACCACACCTATCACATTTTCTTGCTTACCTTCCTTTTCAGTTTCCAACTTTGCCTTTCAATTGTATGCCAATACCTTACTTGGCATATATCTTTTGTATCTTTCTTGCTCGCGTGCTTTTGTAACCTTCCATACTGTTGGTCGCTTCCGTCCAACGTGGGCCCCTCCGCCGAAGTCAAGGATCAATGGCGGAAATTTCCTATAACTTGGCTCTACAGCACGATCTAAGATGCCAGAGAAGAGTAATCATCCTAGATGCCCCGTAGCCTCCTGTTTATAAATGTGGCGCGCTTCACACCATAACCAGGACTCTACCGACACGACTTTGCGTACAACCCCTAGGACGGACACTCGCTTCCGATACCAATTTGTCACACCCAATTTCCGATAGGGTGTGATGGGCACCCGACCCTTATCTAGGGCCGAGCGAACCCTCTGACTATCGTAATTCTCGTATTCATATGGGCCCTCGACCAGATCGTAAATACATAATGAAAATTTTGTGAAAATAACATACTTTATATCGTACGAGAACTGCGTAATATCATATATATGACAATACTAAGGCTTATGGAGCCGCTCACAACGGACATCTTACACACGACTCTGTATGCAAAGTCTCTAGCATGACTCGGATGTCGTAACACAAACAAACTCGACTCGGCAAAGCACTCGAACAAGTGGAGCTCGCCAATCCCGGGAACATCATCCGTCGCTACTAGCTTTAGCTCACCTGGGTGTACCTGCGCGGCATGAAACGCAGCCCCCGAAGAAAGGGGGTCAGTACGGAATATGTACTGAGTATGTAAAGCAAGAAATCCACTAACAGAATCGTAACTGGAATGAAGAACCACAGAAAACAAATATAGGAACTGGAGAGTCGTAACTTGCCTGTGCAACACTTATCCTGTACATACGTATACCAGTGAGCAAAACACATCATAATCATATTAATTCGGAAATCATATTCGAAGTACAGAAAACAGATTTAGTAATCAGAATGTCAGAAGGCTTAGCTTATTCTTCTTTCTGTTCGAAAACCATCTCTGTCTTACATGAATAGAAAATAGATCATCTCATCACATCGCACGGGAACCATCATATCATCGTATCATAGATTATCATAGGATCATTTTCATATCATCACATCGTCACATTATCAAATTGTTATATCATCGGATCGTTAGGTCATCGAATAGATATCATTCATCCTATGCGGCCCATAATGGTCCCGACGGACGGAACGTGGTCGCCCTCCCCGCAGGCGCCACAACACATCATACTTCGGAAGTTTTCATATCTCCCGCATCTCCACACATCACACCGTCACATAACCACGGTACCCGGCCAAAGCACATCATAACACCGGATATCACTCGGGCGTAAAAAGGCTGGGACACATCATAACACCATAATAATATCGCTCATCATACTTCGGAAGCTCACATCATACTTCGCATTGTGCGCCACACGATAATACCGGCCGGACTCGGCGAAGGAAGTAACAATCATATGCACGACGAATCGTGGGATCTATACACATCTCCAAACATATATACAGACTTAGGAACAATCAAAACGACTATCATTCCGGGATACGGACAATAGTCAAATCGGGTTTAAATCGAATGTTACTCGTGGCTTGTCAAGAGAACTTTAGTCATCATAGTTACGCGTCATATATATATATATAGTTCCTTATTCAAGACTTAACGATAAGTGAGTAATCATATTCACAAAATCATAATTATAACTCGTTATGCAAGTAAAGAATCCATTTGCGGAAGTCGAAGTGAAAATAGTATTAAATTTTTCGGAAGAAAACGATCAAAGGTAAGCACGGAAGGGCCGCGGGCCCCACGGACGGCACCGACCCCATCCGAGCCCGACTACTAGAGTTAGGGAAAGTTATGTCTTATGAGTTTACCCATTATGTTTTGGGGCGTTCGAGCTCGTATGCAAAAGTTAGGACGTTTGAAGTTCGGAACCCTTTTTGTAGTCAAAATTCTTTTTAGGTCTTTTAAAATCCAATCCTTTGGAAACCTAAGGATCTTAGCTTGAATACATTAAGGAATATACCTTTACGATCGAACAAAGTACATGTTTGAGCTCGGATTTTAAGAGTGGAATAACCCCGAGGCTCAGGTCATAGCCTAATAGTGCTAAGACATGCCAAGAAAGAGAGGTGAGCTTTACATACCTTGGCCGCCCTTTAAGCTAATCCAAACTTGCGTCTCAGCTTCTCGCGATCTACAAAATGTCATCGGACATCCAACATTAGCCATAAGTATTGAAGAACTCAATTCCAAGCCGTCGCTTTATCTACGGGAATTTCGGCAGCACCTCCCCTATAAATCCATCAACCCCGAGAATTTAACTCGGCCAATTTCATCAACACAATACCAACCAAACATTCTAACAACATTACCATTCAACTCTAAATATATTATAATGCCAATAACTCTTATCCAAATATTTCAACAACATTCCGAATGTTCAATTCAACTTCATATATTCAAACTAACATCAATACTTACATGTTCAAGTAGTAATCATCGGCCATTCAAATACGATTTAAGAACGTTCCAAGTGATCCATACAATATTCAAGACAACTCAAGCACTAGGCCATCTTACCCGAAATTCATCAACCACACCAACAAACCATACTTTAACATCATTACTCTTACAAGTTCAAAAAACTACATTAGGCCACATTAATCTTTAAATCAGCCCACACCACTTTTGCTTCAACTTGGGATCATTAACCATCATTTTTACATCATATAATTCGTAACGACGACGACCAAAATATTCAATAACATCAATTCATTTCTTGCATACCAACCAGCCCCTACACGGCCCAGCATCAACATCTATATTCTCATGAATTCATTCATCTTCTACACATTACAACAACACATAAAAACATGCTAAATACAATTAATTCATCACTTCTACACAACAACACACTCACACGGCCACAACACACTACATACGGCCACAACACAATACTCCATATTTTCATGAGTTACACTTGTTTCTACATATCACAACATGCATAAACATCTACCAAACATGTAAAGGAAGATTGAACCTCACCTTTCCATCTCCCTTTGTCTCTCGGCTAGGACATGTTTTGCAAGGAGGAGTGCTTTTCTTGCTCCAACAAGCTTTCCACGTCGACAAGGGCCTTCCAATTAGTAGAGGGACAAGGAGAAAATAATTTTTGAGGATCAAATTTTCCATGCCATATCCGGCCAGCTCCATGGCCGTTCCTCTTTCTCTCTTCTTTCTTTTTCTTTCCTTTCTCTTGATTTCTCTAGAACATGAAAGGATAAAGACTTGTCTTCTATTTTCATCACACACACATATATATATAAGTGGAGGCACATGTCCATGTACATGGCCAAGCACATGGCCGGCCATGTGCTCTCCTTTCTCTTTTTTTTTTTTCCCTTTTTCCCTCCAAATTTCTTCAAATTTCTAGAACTTCCTTTAGATAACAAAAGATGAAAAATCATGAATTTGTCATCTTTTAAATAACATGTACTAAGCTTCCATGTGGCCATGGCCCACCTTACTCTAGTTTCATGAAATTTTAAATTTTTCTCATTTCATGAAATTTTTAAATTTTCCTTAATGCATTCTTAGTCCCAAATCTTTCCTTAATGCTTCCTTCCAACAAAATCATAAACCATTTGTCGTAAAACAAAATCGAGAGATAACCTTGTCCATAATTCTTCGCAACCAACTTAAAATATTCCGACGTGCGAAATGCGAGATATAACAGAAATCCTAGGATGGGTGACCCCCTGGGAAGTGTACTAAAAATCTTACAAAGTCAGACATAGGAGGCAGATGGGAAGAGAGACCAGGAATAAGGTATAATCGAAGACTTCATAAATGGCGCGGTGAATCTCAATGTCCCTATTAACTTGCGGGTCCAGGAACCGTTAGTCATAAAAGATAGAGGTGTGAAAAGATGGAAAAGAAGGCATCGGAATTGGACCTAACCCTTAAAAGTATTCCAATTGAATACGAGAGTGTAACTAGCAAAAAGATATATAAGTCAGACCATACGATGGCGAAAACGCGGCCTTGGGAAGATCGTAAAGGATGGCAGATAAGTAGTGAAGACGCTGGATACTCGAAGGTTATTGGTGTATAAGGACCTTCTTAAAGGGGGAAGAGCATATTAGACTTGAAAAGAACTGGGATGCTCTCAAGCTCCAAAAGAAGAAATTTATTAGCTGGAGGCGTATTGGTATGTCAGGAAGGTATCAGAAAGAAGCAGAAACAAGTTGACAATAAGTGTACCGTGAGACAGACATAGGAAGAAAGTATGGACGACACCTTAAGAGAATGCTTCACACCAACATCAGCTACGACATTCCGAGACCATGGTTTGAAACCCTCGTATCGGGCAAAAATTGCGCCGTACCTAAGTATACGGCGACATGTCCTAAAAAGGTAATAAAGAGAGCAAGAAAGGTTTCCAAGTCAAATTCACAAGGATGACAGAGAGGATGACGAATCCAAGGATGACAACAAAAAACAAAATGGGATTTTAGCACCGGAAGGGACGACTATTGTAACAAAAGCAACCACGATTAGTAGTTTGGTAATTTCCAAAGAGAGGAAGAACGCTGCTCTTATGAATGGAAATAAAAGAGAGTTCTAGATATTAGAAAACATCTCACGGATTACTAATTATACTGAACATGAGAGCATATGCTATGGAGTTATATGAACTATCAACGTGAAGCTATGCCCAACTATAATCGCAAAAAGACCACATCAGAAAGCCAATAAGGAATAACAACGGATGAAATGACCGCTGGTACAAGGAAATCGAAGCTAGATATATATATGTTGTAAGAGAGTCATAATGGAGTAAGAATTGTCGTAGCCCTAGGCTTCTGGGTTGTATTGCGAGATTTGAGGGAAGGAGGTTAAAGAAACAGTTGTGGCAGGAAGCTAAAGAAAAAGTTGTGGCGGAGGCCCAAGGATTTAGCTTGAACTCGAATTATAAGTTTGCCATAAATGTAAACGCATCGTGAAGGGTAATAATCGGCGAAGAAACATTATGTATTTCGGATATCGGTATAAATCGGCCTTGGAAAGGAACACAACCATTATGCACATTAGCGACAAAGTAATGTTGAATAAGCAATTGGAATGTAAGGGTAAGAGGCGGCAACGGATGAATGTAAGGGGAATAGGGGCTTTCCGACTAACGAGCTACCGTCGGTAAAGTGCATACTTAAAAAATCAACGAGTATAAAAGGATAGCCCGAGATGGTACCGAAGGAGTAAACGCAAAGAGGACGCCATAAATGAGAAAGGTAATTGCCCACTAACAAGGAAGCAAGAAATGAGAAAAAGAGAATACTTATAGGATGACGAATAGTTACGGCACGACAAGTCAAGGCTACAATAATGAGGACAGAGTGAGAGGGAGATACTAGTTAAAATCCGATCATGTACATGAGGGCAAAGAAGTGAAAGATGATGTCGTGGGTTGGCAATACTGAAACATTCGAGGACGAATGTTCCTAAGGGGGAAGAATGTTACACCCCGTAGTTTCATACGGGGAAATTTATAAGTGTTGGACGTTCTAAGTATGGATACTGGAGTTCCCTTCAAGGATGTATGATATTATACGAAGTAATCCTATGGCCATGGCAGTTTACGTCCATATAATAAGCTATGCGAAACTCCGGGACCAATCAAACCGAAGAAAATAAATTTGTCAAAAATTTGGAAAAAGCTGACAGAATTTTGGATCAACTTTGGAGGGGTATATCTCCTAGTATATTAAGAGTTTTAAGGTGTTTCAAAATCCTAAAATGAAGTTAGTCGAGTCTAGTGTCCAACGCAACAAACCGCTCGTCGATACGATATCGAAGTAGAGAATTATGGACGTTACAAATTCAGCTGACCGAGCAGAAAAGCGTGCTACAGTAACTGCTACAGACCGACTGCTACAGTGACGCTACAGTGACCCCCGAATTTGAACTAATATAAAAGGGGCTTGCCCCCTCTTTTTCAGCCAAAACCCTCTTCCAAATTGTTCCAAAACCCTCTAGAAATTTCTCCAACTTCCAAACCCAAATTTCAAGCCTAAATCAACGATAATTCCCGAATTTCGGTTCAGGCAACGTATAGTTGCAATTATCGAATCGTATAGCGACGCGTGTGGTTCAAGTTTAAGGTGAAAAAAGTAAAGATAGGGCGATATTATCAGGAGTAAGGTATGAATCTCCTATTATTAATGTTTATTTTGGTTTATTTACAGAGATAAAGCGTCCAAATAGCCGTATAGTAGTTTTGTTGTAGTTATGGGATAAACCCCATATGGGATGTTTATGGAGTATTTTGGTGTTGAGAATATTATGATTAATGTTGGTATTGATGTTGTTGTTGTTGGTTCAATTACTATTTTGGGCTAGGCATATAAAAAGGGGAGATGCCGGGCAAAATTTTGCGTTCTAGAAAAGATTTATTTGAAAGACTAAGACAAGCACCGAGTAGTTAAAGTTAAGGCGACCAAGAAGCTATGTTAAGGCTAAACACTTTCTTTCTAAAGGCATGATTCCTTGTTATAAACCTTTCTACCATATCCATAATATCCTTGCCTCCACAAATGCTAGAAGCCTATGAATCTCATGATCCTTAAGATATTATTGAGCTTATTCATGATCTTTGAGACTATTCTTTGTGATTGATCTCGCCTCACAATTCTTGTTCTTTCGAGGTGAGATATAGCGATGACGATTCTATTTCTAATGCTATTTAAGTTCATGACTCTCGAGACTCCCATGACATCGTCGACTTTACCTTAAGATAGTTGATCTTCTAAGGAAGGATATAGTGATAACGATAATGCTAATGATGATGTTGATTTCATTTATGTATTTTTATGTATATGTATGTATGTATGCATTGCATCCCATGATCAGTTGGGGATAACACCGAGTCCCGAAAGGGCTGGGTAAGATAACACCGAGTCCCGAAAGGGCCGGGTAAGATAACACCATGTAAGATGCTATATGTATATAAATATATGTATCTATATGTATATTAACACGCCTTAACGATCGGACGAGATATTATATATGTATGGATATGTATGGAAAAATTCTTGAAAAGCGAAGCATGCACGACATTCGCCTTAAAAGGGCATTCAAAGGCACAGGTTGATCTTGTTTATATTACTTTATCCCCATACGTTCATTACATTAATTTTTCCATGTTCGGTATTTCTTAATATGTTACTATTCATGCCTTACATACTCAGTACATTGTTCGTACCGACGTCCCTTCTTGTGGACGCTGCGTTTATGCCCGCAGGTGTAGATAGACGAGACAAGGATCTTCCATAGTAGGCTACCTTCGGGTAGCCTTCTGATTGGTGAGCTCCATCTCTTCCAGGAGCACTACAGCCCTATATATATATATATATATATATATATATATATTGTTCGGGGTATGTCGGGGCCCTATCCCGACTTGTAGCACCCCCGGTCATGTTCGAGGCTTTGTAGATAGTTCGTATGCATGCCTTAGTCATAGTGTGACGATAGTAATGTTGGCATCATGGGTCCAATGTACATATACGTATGCATGATATTATGTTCGCATTTAGCTTCTCGATCCTATTGTTTCCATTTGAGACACGAAGGATGTAAGTTATAAGTTGGTTCGCTCGGTTTCCATAAGGTGCCAGGTGCCAATCACGCCCTACCAACGGTGGGGTGTGATAGACAATCACGTATAGTAGATGTCTTTTGCCTCGTCGGCTCATGTTTTGGTATATTACTTTGTTAGCCTCGTCGGCTTGTGTATATGTGTATGGGCATAGTTGTTGACGTCGACATATATAAAAGTGTTTTAGCCATTGGAAGTGGTATTAGTGAGGCACAAAATTGTTAATAGGCCATGTGGCTCACCTAGATATGAATGTGAATGTACGATGAGAGGTGCCCGGTGGGTTAGCTCTGGGTGCCTGTCGTGGCCCTCCGGTTTGGTCTTGACAAAAGTGGTATCAGAGCAGTTCCGTCCAAAGGTGTGTCTACGAGCCGTGTCCAATAGAGTCTTGTTTATGGGTGTGATGCGCGCCACACTTATAAACAGGAGGCTGCAGTCATTTTAGGAATGAATGACCTTCTTTCTTCATAGATCGTGCGATAGAGCCATGATACAAGAATTTTCTTTTCTTAACTGTGTGTTATTGTCACACCCCAACCTTTGATAGGGCATGATGGGCACCCGACCCGACTACAGTCGAGCGAACCTCGCTCGATCCTCGTGATACCATAATTCTGGGCTCTTAAATCATGAAAAGAATGAAAAGC
>NC_081346.1:41567949-41640719 GCF_029784015.1 Lycium ferocissimum
CCATTTTACATTATAGAATTCACAACCCAACCATCAAACTAGTAAATAAAATCATTTCATCTTTTCTACATAACAACACATCATTCGGCCAACACAACACATAACACTTCCATACTTTTCATTCATTTCTATACATCACAACATGCATAACCATCCATAATACATATAAGAAGATTGGATTCTTACATTTTTCCTTCAACTTCTCCTTTAATTATGATCATGAACTTGCAACAAAGAGGGGGTTTCTTGCTCCAACAACTCTTCCATGTTAAAGAGGCCTTCAAATTTGTAGGAAAATAATTTTGCAAAATTTTTCTCAAGGTTCCTTTTTTTTCAAGTAGGGCCGAATGGCCTTTGGTGTTCTTCTCCCTCTCCCTTTTTTTCTTGCTTTCTCTCCATGTCTTGCATTAAAGATGAACTCATGTGTATATATAATTATACAAGCATGTGAGGGCACATGCCCCTCTCTCCACTTCTCTAGATTTTTCTCTCTTTTCTTGAAAATTTCTTGAAATTCAACAAAGAAGACTAAGTGTCTTCTTAAGCAAGCTTGATCCATGTAATTTTCATAATTTACAATTAACCCCCATTTAATAAAATATGGCACACCATTCGGCCAACATGACATTCTTCAAGAATTTTCAAGACTTTAGAAATTCCCATTTTGCCCCTAGCCTTCAATATTACCATGGCCATTTTGTGAATTTTCCTTTTACCCTTAACCTTTCTCAACATTTCCATACTACCGCTGTTCATAAATAATATTCATGACACTCGTATATTAAAATAACTCTTGAAAATGGTCTTGTCCTTAACTTGCCACGACTTTCTCGAAATATCCGAATGTACGAAACACGGGATATAACAAGATTGTTCGTAAAATAGGCAAGGTTGCCTATGAATTAGATCTGCCAGCTGATTTGGGAGTGGTTCACCCGGTATTCCATGTTTCTATGCTTCGTAAATGTATTGGTGACCCCCTCCGCAGTATTTCCTGTAGATGATATCCGGTGTCACACAGAGCTATCTTATGAGGAGCGACCTATAGCCATATTGGATCGTCAGGTAAGAAAGTTGCGGAACAAAGATGTGGCTTTGTTAAAGTCTTGTGTGAATAATAACCCAGAGGACAGTGACCGGGAAGGCCGAGGAGCAAATGAAGAAGAAGTATCCTCACCTATTTCCGGTGCCTACAGGTAATCCGAATTCTTTACTTGACTATGTTGTTTGATGAATGAATTGTGTGTGTGATTGTTGGAAAAGAAACTCCCCCGAATGCTTATAAGACCCCGTAAGACTAATCTAACATTCGAGGACGAATGTTCTAAAGGGGGGGAGGATGTTATATATCGCATTTTTGTATATTGGGACAATTTGGTTCAACTATGATAAGTTAGGGTCCAAACAATTCCGGGATGCAAAGTCGAGACTTTTGACCTTCGATTTTATTTTGAGTCATAAGTTGTGCATGAATTTGTTGGTATGGAACAATTAGGAAAATTTGGGACCAAAAGTGATATAATTGGAAGTTGGAAATCATCCATTTTTCCATGTTGTAGCCGTGTAAGTGTGGTGGTTGGCCCACATTTTGTGTTCAATTTTAATTGCTCCAACACATTAGTGTGGGCCATAGACACATGTGCAACTATTGTGGAGACTTAAAAGATGACTCCTAAGTCATCTTTATTCATCCAACACTTAGAAAAAAAAAAGGAACCAAGAAGTTGAAGAGAAAGAGGCTCTCGGCCAAGTGGAGGAGAAAACCAACTTTCATTCAAGCCCTTCCAAAATTATTTTGTTGATGCAAATCCACTAGTTTGAGGTCCCTAAGTAGCGTGGAAGCATTGTTCGGGTCATCCAATCACCCGTTGTGTAGATCGCAAACCCTAGGCAAATTGGGGAGTTGAAGAAGAAAGGTAACAACCAATTATGTTTTATGTGTTATAAAGGTTGTATGCATGTTGTAGTATGTTAAAATGGAGGAAATTCATGAAATATAGTATGTTAGAGTTGAGGCCACATGAGAGAGGTTTGGCCGTGTGAGGTGTGTGTGTGTTGTGTTATATTGAAGTGATAAATTAAGTTCTATTTAGTATGTTGATGGTTGTAGTGTGAAGAAAAGAATTAGAATTATCCATATGTGCATGTTGGTATGTTGGCCGAAAATGGGTCATATTATATTACAATGAACGAATTAATATCGCTTAATGTTTTAGTCGTCGTCGTTATGAATTCTATGTTGGAAATGAATGTTTAATGACTCAAATTGATGTTGTAATGGTTGCGGACTGAATCGGAGGTTATTGTACATTTGATGTAATTTGTATATTGATGAGAATAGCATTGCTAGAATGTGAATTGTTGATGCAAATCATGGTTTGGAAAATGGGGAATGTGTTAAAGTGAGGCTCTCGGGTTTGGGGACTGATTTCGGGTGGACTGGAGAAATTGTTGGATTGTTTGAAATGTTGTATGAATTGCTTGGAATGTCTTTAAATATTGTTGGTATGGGTTCGGGTTAGTATTTGAATGTATAAGCGTCGATGTTGGCTTGAAGGTAAGCCGTTGAATTGAATTTATGAATGTTGTTGAATGATGGAAAAGAGAGTTATTATTGTTGTATTACCTTTCGGATTGATTATTGATGTTTCTAGGTTGGTGTTGTTGTTGTTGTTGTTGTTGTTGTTGTTGATTTTGGCCTAGGATTAGTTAAATTCTCGGGTGGCCTATTTACGGAAATCTTGCCCAAATTTCGTAGAATTAAGGGCTAAATTGGAATTAAATGCTCAAAATGTCTATAGCTAATGTTTGGCATATTATGACTTGTTTGTAGACCTTGGGCAGCCCGAGACGTAGGTTGGATTTAGCTTGAGTTTGGATTATTTTGGAGAGCGTTTGAGGTATGTAAAGCTCAACCTTCCTTCTTTGGCATGCCTTAGTTAAAATAGGTTATGACACGAACCTCGAGGAAACTCTATTCTCGCAATCCGAGCATGTCTATGATACGCATTTGTTTCTTGATATTCATATGTCGATGTTATGAAATAGTGATCCTATGTCCTTGGAATTATTGATTTGTAAAGGTTGCATGAAAGTTTGGTTTTTAAAGAGTTTATTCTTTAACGATTCTAAAACTACAAACGCCCATAACTTTCACAGAAAAGCTCGGATTGCTTTGAGATTTTCGTAGAGGGTTGTATGATGTAGGATGAGTATGTTTTCCATAGGCGGTCCCAGCTCGGGTCTACACCCGTCCGTGGGTCCCGCGACGTTCCTTTATGTAATTTCGACAACTTTTGAAAGAAAAAGTTGTAATTATTATTCCGATTTCAAATATGGCTATTTTACTTATCCTTTGGATTTATGACAATGATTTTATGCATATGATTCCTCACAACTCCGCTCGTGCATTCTGTTATATCATTCACCGAGTCCCGGGCCGGTTCTGTTGTCGTGCGCATTATGATATACTCCGGTGTTATGCTGTGTTTATGGTTCACCGAGATCCTCGCTCGAGGGCCGGGTTCCGCTATATTTGGTGTTATGTTGTGTATGGCGATATGTTGTGTATGATATGTGACGGGGATACGGAGATTTGAAACTTTACGGTGTTATCTTGTGTTATGGTGCCATCGACGGGCGGGCGACCATATTTCGTGCCCCATGCATGATTTATATTTTGAAGTAACATTTTGATATTTTGGAAATGCATTTACTTTACCTCCGTACCTCTATTTCGATTACGACTCGGATTTCTTGTACCTTTCGCTTGCATACTCGGTACATATTTCGCACGACCCCTTTTCTTCGGGGCCGCGCTTCATGCCGTGTGCAGCGTACTTACCATGCGACCCACTAGTTTAGGACACCTTTATCTGCTGTTGGAGTGATCCTTTTCCTCCGGAGCCCATATTTTGGTATATATTCGTTCGTTGCATTTGTATATATTTGTTCATGGGTACGGCGGGGGCCCCGTCCCGTCATATGATTCTCGTTCGTCGTTTAGAGGTCTGTGGACATGTTTGTGGGTTGTGCCTACTTCTGTACAGGTGTGTTTGTATATATTATGTTCTGGGCGATCCCCTTTCGCCGTGGCAGCCTCGTCGGCTTGCATTTGTATATGTTTTGGGCCGTTGTGCCATTTGATAGCCTTGTCGGCTTCTGATATATATATGGCTAGGTTTGAGATATGTTTGCGGCAGTTTGATATGATCTGAGACAGCGTTTGATAGTTGTGTCTGTATAAGCCATCTGTTTGCAACTCGGATTTAAGAATGTGTTTGGGTGCCCAATTCGGGCACTAGTCACGGCCTACGGGGTTGGGTCGTGACAGAAATCTTACCTTAACTTAGCTAGAACAGATCCTACTACCATCTGCACCAAGGATGAAAAAAAGGATTATGCCATGGATAAGAGCTTCAAAGGGGTCAATGATGTATTTAACTTGCCATGTTCGTTGGTTCGTAGAGGAAATACATTTTGCTATGCTTTGTGTGTATTGAAATGGTTGTTGTACGTTCTTGGTGTAAGCTCTTCCCAAAGGATTAGTAATTAAATGATATGTAGCCTAATATTCTGATCTAGACAAGGATATGTATAGTGGTGTGATTGCTGGCAACATTTTAATTACATGTGTACTATAAACTTGACACCTAAGCCCCCTCCCCTTCCACTTATATTATTTGCACCTTAGGAGATTAAGTGTAGATATACACACTTATACAGCTTGTACACCTAATCACTTTAATTGCGGTGATGGCCGAATTATGTCCCCCACTAATCCTACGTTTCACTAGTTGCCCGCGTAATTAATTTCTTGATCTCAATCCATTTAAATAACAATTATTTTTAATACACTTCATATACTCATTGCCATGATTATGTGACATAGCACTAGTCCATAGTCCCTTTTGGTACACATAAAATATCATTTTCAATCACCGTGGTCACACTTAATAAGTCCTCAATAATTTTGGGACTTCATTCCTTGTATACACCGAGCTCTTGATTTTCATCCTTGGATATGATCAAATTCTCCGGGCTCGGGTAAATTTGCTCATGTTGGACGATTAAATTTTCTAGTCCAAAAATACGTGATATTATAGCTTGGACCGTGTTTCATTCAAATAAATTTGAACCTCGACGAAACTTATTTTCTTTGATTTGTTTATCCTCTAATATTTACAACACATATGTACCGTCACTCTAACCACCTAAAAGCTTGGGGGATAACCTCATTTCCATTACTAATGTCATTTAACTCGCACACCTTCCAATGCCTGAGAACACAGGATGTAACAAAATGGTTCTGGGCAGAGTGACGATTCATATTGTTATGACTCGATTGGATCTTGTTCCAAGTGGAGTGATGGTACTATGTCCGTCAGGCCAATTTTAGATGATTATTTGCATGATGAGATCTTGTTTCATGCTAGCGTATGAACAACATTTTTTTCCCATGTGTCACGACCCAACCAGAGGGCCATGACGGGCACCCGGAGCTAACCCACTGGGCACCTCTTATCGTACATTCACATTCATATCTAGGTGAGTCACGTGGCCTATTAACAATTATGTGCCTCAATAATACCACTTCCAACGGCTAAAACACTTTTATATATATCGACGTCAACAACTATGCCCATACACATATACACAAGCCGACGAGGCTAACAAAGTAATATACCAAAACATGAGCCGACAAGGCAAAAGACATCTACTATACGTGATTGTCTATGAGCCTCTAAGAAAAGTATGAAACGTCATCATAAGGATGGGACAGGGCCCCGCCATGCCCATATATACACAAAAGAAGAGTACCAACAGCTGCAGCTCCGAATCAAATGGAGCTCCTCTATGCAGTCTCTGAATAAGCAGTCTATGGGTCAAGCCTATCTCCCTGTCCACCAGCGGGCAGGACGCAGCGTCCACAAACAAAAGGACGTCAGTACGAATAATGTAGTGAGTAGGTAAAGCATAATCAGTAACATAATAAAAGCATGAGAAATAACATAAGATAGAAAAGCCATGGGATGAAAGATCCATTTATACCTCTAGCGACGTTCATCATATTTATTTACCCTCTTTCTAATGGGAAACTTCCATTTTATACATTTATACATATAGTAGTATTATACCCGAACATAGAGGTTCGATGTCTTACGTACCCGACCATAACAAGGTTCGGTGTTATGCATACCTGACCCTACCAAGGCTCAGTGTTATCCGTACCCAACTACAGTGGTGTGCGCGCGATAGGTATCATACCCAGCCATATAAGCTCGGTGTTCTCAATAATTATACTTTGATATATATATATATATATATATATATATATATATATATATATATATATATATATATATATACATACGTATCCTCAACATCATCATCATTACTTCCTTATATCCTTCCTTAGAGGATCAACTATTAGGATGAGACCAATGGTATCATGAGATTATCAAGAATCATGAGCCTTATTGATTCTAAGAATTAAGTCATCTTGGAAGACAATATGGAATTCACATGAAGGTATACAACGATGGGATCATGCCTTAAGAAAGAAGGGTTAGCTTTACATACCTCTTTGTCTTCTTAACTACTTAACGTTCACCGCCCAAGCTTGAAAAATCTACATTTAAAAGGATTCATACCATGGTTAAGTCTTAAAGACACTCTAAAATTCAAACTAGAATAACTCATGAGCTAACAAAAATTGGGTAGCACTTCCCCTATTTCATCAATTTCTACCATATCACAAAACAACTCCCAAATAACTATAATAACATCCACAATATCATAATCAAGTGGTAATATTCAATTAAGTCTCAAAGTTCCTTCTCATATTCGACGTACACCAACAACTTCACATCCACCCTTTGCACAATTTTATACAACACTTCCTTGTTATCATTAATGTAACACTCTGTAAATTCGGGTTAGGTGTGAATGTGTAAAACTAGTAATAAGATGATATTTAGCTATATGAATCCATTCAGGATGAATTTGGGCAATAATCAGTCGTTTTGAAGTCAACCCAAATAGTGAAGTTCGTAAGAGTTCTCAAACTCGTCTAAATTTCAGTATGTCTGACTTCTAGGCCAGTTTCGTGAAAATAGGTTAGGAATTTTGGGACACTTCCTCAATGTAAGTTGTAGGTCTTCGAAATATCTTTCCAATGGTAGGTCACCCAGCTCCAACGGAGCTCTGTGCTAGGAGTTATGACCATTTTGAACCGAATACCGTAGGTGTAAAATTAGGCCCCCCTGTGCCAAATTTTCAGGAAATTCAAAATTTTGATGCCGTTGAAATAGATACACTGTGTGCACCACCCTGGGCGACGTACTAGGCCATTTTATGCCTGAAGCGGTTTTTCCCGAAATTTATAAAAGCCTAACTTTGTTATATTCATTCCCACTTCGTTTGGTCGACTATTCAAGATAAACAACCCTAGTGGTTCCCCAAAACATATAAGGTAAGTTCTTGATTAATTCCAATCATTACTTCATCAATCTAACATGAAATTGACACTAGTTCATCTTTCAAAAACCCTAGATTCTCGAAACCCAAGAAATAGAAGAAGAAAGGGACGTTTGGGATCGTTGAGATGCCTTCAATAAGGTATGATCCTTGAATTTTCTGATGTTATTGAAGGGGTTTAGACTAGTGTAGGTTATCCTATGGGATTAGAATCCATGATTGATTCATGAAGTGTTCAAGAACACGTTCTAGACATGAAAACTCTAGTTTTTCGATAAAGGGGGTATATAGGTAGAATTAGATTAAAGCTCTAATCTTTTCTCATCTAAAACCATTGTAGTGTGATTGTTGAATCTTGGAAAGTGCTTTTGAGCGGGATTTGAGATATGTCTAGATTTTCCCAAAAATCTTTCTTGAAGTATGTCTATATTTCAAAAATCTTCTTTTCAAGTATGTCTACTTTTGAAGTACGTTTATATTGTGAAAGCATGATTTGTATTTGAGAATCCTTCCTCGATTGTTTGTATAAGTTATAACTCTTGTTTGGTGGAATTTCTTTTGGAATTAAAGATGATTTCTTTTAGACAAGGTCATGTGTGTGTAGGATCAAGCCCGCGTCGAACCTTATACGAACTATACTACTTTAGAAACTTCGCTTTTTCCATTATTGGATGATTGAACTTATTTTTCTAAAGGTTGGAACTTAAACTTGTTTTGTTGTTGAATGGGTTTCTTGAACTTGAAATTGAATAAGAGATTTGAATAAGATTCTAAATCGACTATGACCTGAAATGCCTCTATTTTGAGATGATGACTTGAGAAGTGAGATTCGGCTCTAAGCCATGATTAATGATTCGGTAACATGCCATGATTTGTATTTTGTTTGTGTTTGGACCTGTATGGGCAAGCTGTGCCAGTCCAGAGGATGATTAGCCGTTGTGGATCCTAATGTATCGATACGAGTATTACTGTGTCAGTCCAGATGACGATTGACCTCCGTTGCTTCCTAGCCCGGAGCATCTATTGCTATGCTAGTCCAGAGGACGATTAGCCTCCATATCTTCCTATACCAGAGTATCTATGGTTGTGCTAGTCCAGAGAACGATTAGCCTTCATTGCTTCATAGCCCGGAGTATCTATTGTTGTGCTAGTCCAGAGGACGATTAGCCTCCGTGGTTTCCTAACTCGGAGTATCGATTAATTGATCTGCCTGTGAGTGGCTTGTTACGTACTTTGATTAGCTTGTGAGTGGCTTGTTTCGTATCTTGTTGCCTGTGAGTGGCTTGTGGTGATTTGAATTCGTCAGTGAAATACTTGGCCTGGTAAATGGTAAGGAGTTAAGCTAATGTGTATGTCATTATTGGATTCTTTGATGACTCTTTAATGTTGCTGACTCACTTTATTCCTGGGTTTGGACTGTTATTTTCATTGATATCATTTTATTGATTTTATTCATTATATCTTGCTTCGTTAACTATTACCTCTTAGACACTCACTGAGTACCCAGTACTCGGGCATACCATTGTTGTTTTTTATCGTATGTTAGGTATCATTGAGGAGTATCTTCGTGATACGCCTACGACTTAAGAGAACTTATTGCTTTCGAGACTATTCGGTGAGCCCATATGATTGTTCGTGGGCACCATTCTATCTTTACTTTTCGTATTTTAGTTTCGGGCTGCATCCCGATGATTTATACATTACTCATTATCTTAGAAGCTCCTTAGATAGTTTTCAAATTGTGGGTAGTGTGTTGGAGTCTCGTATGACTTATTGGGGCATTTGTGCCACGTTTATTAACTAAGTATTTGATTTGACTTTCGCTGATTTTGTTTCATAGTTGTTATCTTAGATTTTATTTAGTTGTTTATCACTTGTTTAATTAAAATAAATGAAAGATTGTCGAAAAAGGGTTTGACGTTACTGATTTATAAGGTTCTTCCGATATTGTTCATGACGTCGGATGTTGGTCACGTCTAGGGTGAGTTTTGGGGCGTGCCAATTAATACCCTTCATAGCAAGATTATATCCATAGCATACTAAGAATTATGACTCAAGTTAGTTTACTAATCACAAACATCATGAAATCTATATTTAGACCTCATCTTCTACTTTCTCCTTTCACCAAAGTTACTCAACAACTAAACATTCTTAATAACATGAAATAAGCATGAAAACTAACCTTTTATCTCATAAGAATGAGCTTTCGAGCAAGTTATCAACTTATATGAAAACCCTAGTTTCAATACCCAAGAAATTCTTGAAGTCTACTAACCCTAGCAAGTCTTCCAACACATGGATATCTTGATTCTTGCCTCTTGATCTCTGATTTCTCTTGGATTTGTGTTGATATGGTGTGTGGAATATTCTAGAGCTCTCAAGAGTTGTGGAGGAGATGGAAAATGAAAAATAGAACTTGGGTCATCTATTTAAAACAAGGAAATAAAGCTGCCCGACGGGATTTATACGGACACTTATAAGGTCCGTATAACTTTATACCATCCGTATAAGTGACCGTATAATACCACCAGGGATTTCCCCTTCTCTGTAATTTTATACAGACCCTTATACGGACCGTATAAGTGGTCGTATAACCCACTATTTTTCCGAACTTTCTCTCGTTGATTCGTTTGACTTCCAATCCTTATGGAACCTTATTAACACTTGCTTAACACATCATTAACCATACAAGAGGCCCCATAGCCCCTCCTCAAGACATTACTAAATAAATATTAGCTCAGTTATAGCGAGAACCTTTCCAATCATGACTTACATCTCACTTCCTCCAACGAACTTAGTTTCACATATTCATATGACTTCAAAATCCTATGGTACACACTTCAAGCTATCTAATACTTCCCATAATCTCGTAAGTACTTCATATTCACCTTAAGCTCGCATTAGTCTACTCTCAATGCAACAATCTAAAATCTCCGAGATGTAACACTCTGACACCCCCATTGTAGTTAACGTGTATGTTGGGGGCTGGAGGCATCGGGTTTTGAGACAATTATGGTGAGAGTCTGCATCACATGCATTATGTATGACTTTGGTTCATGCATATCACCCATTTATGCTAACTTGTTGCATTTATTGTGTTGTTTTGGTGGAAGTTGTGCATATCATCTATATTTGTTGAATTTGTAAATTCTATGAAACTGGATTCTAAGTGTTGGGTTGCATCTGTGCATATTTTGTGTTTATCTATTATTTGGATAATATTATCTTGTATTCTGTCTTGATCTTATCTGATGTTGACAATTATGGGTAAGGCAAGCCAACAGTAAGTTTTCTAAAGTCTCGCCACGACCTTATTAGGGTTGGTCTATTATACTTACTGGGTACGTGTTGTTTTTGTACACATGCTAGACTTGTTGCACTCTTATGTGCAAATTTGAATGTCAGTACTACTGGAGCACGCAGAGTTGTTTAGAGTCCTACCACTTGGAGCTTTGAAGTGTGGTGCTGGCGATAGCACTAGACTCTAATTTTTTTTTCCTTATATTGTTTCTGTCTTTCTATTCCTAGACAGTGTGTTGTTTCAGACTCTTGTATTTACTTTCAGTCTTAGGTGTTCTTGACTCAAATCAGTAAGTCTTGGGGTATTCCGATTGAATTTCCGCGCATTTGTTATATTCAAATTTTAGACTATATTATTGTTTTTCATGTATGATTTCATTATATCTGTTAATAAGGAAGAAATGGCTAAAACTAAAATTGATTCACCTACAGGGTTGAGTGTAGGTACCATCACGACTTAGGGGATTTTGGGTCGTAAAAGGGTGCCTTATGAGATTAAAATGGATCATCGTATTATAATACATAATTAAGTAGAAGGACTTAGAATTTGAGGCAACGCAGATGGTTCGAGGAGAATTATGACATTGTTATCCTATATCAACCGGGCAAGACACACGTGGTAGCGAATGGCTTGAGTAGAAAATCGGCTACTATGAGCAATTTGGCAATTTTGACAGTATAGGAGCATCCCTTGGCTATGGATGTTCAAACCTTGACTAACAGATATGAAATTGGATATTTCTAAGCCTTGCAAGGTTTTAGCCAGTGGTGTTGCCCTGTCATCCTTGATTGAGCGGATTAAGGCTCACCGGTATGAAGGTCGGTGTTGACATTCTTTATAATAAACTCTTTAATAGGGCCGAAGCTTGCAATATTCTAAAATATGACTGGAAAAAAAGTCAAAGAGTGTCTTATGATTTGAGGCAAACTAACCTTTAGGCGTGGAAAAAAAAGAATAATTTATATAAATTTTATATCCTATTGCAATGAATGCATTTTTACATATTTTGTGTGTATAATTTGATGTGTACTATTACTGTTTTGTTCATCACTCTTGTAACTTCTCACAATTTGCTACTACATTTGTACTACCATGTATTGCTATGATAAGTTAGAATTTCTATTGATTAATTACACTGAATACCCATGTAATATGATTTAGTTTTGGATATATTCTTATATTTTAAAATCAAGAAGTTACACCCTATATACTATTGAAATTCTACACTTACACCCCTATAAAGTATACATGTAACTAAATATCATCATATCATATAATAGTAAAAGTGAGAAACCCCTAAGTTGTAAAGTTGAATTACCAAAATGTCCATAAAATATTGAACGACACATTTACCCCTCATTTAAACACTATTCCTATACTATTTTTATACCAAATAGTAAATTTGTCTACCAATAAATAAAAAATAAATCAATTAAATGAGATTTAAATTAAGTAAATGGGTTAGTTCAATCTATTTGTTATAGCTTTAGCTAGCAATTTGACAGCCCCTTCGTTGCTAGAAGTGAAGCCTTGCATTGATCAATTAAATGTAGAGTAATTGAATTAATAAATCTGACGGAAAGATCAAAGGGCACCACTAAGGAATTAAAGAGCAAATCAGTACATTAAGAAACTTTATTTAGTTACTTTCCAACATCTTCATTGCTAGATTATATGAAAGATTTTTTTTTTTTTTTTTTTTTTTTGTGGGTATCCCAAAATTTTTACCAACTCTTCCTATTCTTTATAATCGGTTAAGACATCATAATAATTCAATGAATGTGATTTTTTTATTACATTATAATGATTCAATAATGTGAGGTTTCCGTTACTAAAACTTCTGGGATAAATTAAACTTACTTTGTAACCTCTCACCACACCTAGATATCTAAAAAAATTCACCTTGATTGTCATATGCTGATTAAATTTGATTAGAATGTAGTTGAAAACTTGAAGAAGACATTTCGAACTATGCATCAAACAAGGTAACGTACACTAGAGTGCTACTCCACTCTATAAAAGTTAATAACTTACATAATTTTTTTTTATTTTTTTCGGCTGACTACGGGGGCTGAAATTGATTCGAGTTGGAGAGGACAGATTTGATTTATTTGGAAGCATGACTTTCTAAGAAATATTTCAACTTTATCTATTATTTTTCACTCCACGTGTATTTACGATGGTATGTTTGAACTCGATCTACCGTTCCTATTTATCTTTCCTAATCTAATTATATATATTGTTGTTACTCTTCAAAACCCGATTTTTATGTTTTTCCCGTCAAATCTTAGATGACTTAAATTTCTTCTTTATAGTGGTAGAATTTATATTGCTTGATTAGAGTCCATGGATAATTTTTGGCTATATATTTACGGTTGAACACCCGTTCGTAATTTTTGAATCGTTTAAATGAAACTTTTGATTTCATCACCTGAAAATACCACAGCGACTATGCTACGTATTTATTATCGTTTTCCACGGTTATTTGATTTTATTTTAATCTTATTGTATTTAACTTTTGACGTGTATTGTTGTATTTGTACTTAACTTTTACAAATAAAAAGAAGGCTATCCCATTTTCACCTCTTGATATGTCTTAAACTCCTTACTTCTTTATGTATTTTAACTAAACATTTGTATTAAGAACAATAATTATTGATCTCTTAATTTTATTCTTTTAAATTTTATGCATGATTGTTATTATAATAGAGAAAATCTAATAGCGGATTCAACCTATTGAATTGGTCGTAGTACTCCATTGAAATATTGATCAACATCTATTGCTTTAAGTTATTATTCTCGACACAAAATAGGAGACTCTTTTCATTACATAATGTATGAAAATGTCATCAGATTCTAAAAATATCCAATCATCTTGAGTTCAATACCCCTGTCACTAAAATAGATGATTTCAATACCCGTCACTAAAATATTGAGCTAGCACTTTTTTTCATTTAAATTCCGTTTATACATAACACATGTTTTAATACTATTTATGTAATTTCAAAAATGTTTATACTAACTTATGGGATCCACTGTCACGACCCATTTTGCTTAGGCCGTGCGGGCACATACCTTCCCACCTCGGTAAGCGACCCTTATCCCAACAATGAACTAATACATAAATTGAAGAAAGTTAGGTAGCGAAAATCAATAAATACGTAAGTCTCATGATATATATAGGTAGATAGTAGTAAAAAGTGCGGAAGACAGTAAATACCCTCAGAGTCTAGTCTGAATAATACAAGAGTATCTAGGGAGAATTATACAATCTGGAAGTACTAATACATAATGTCTATGTCTATGAAATAAAGTAAGACATGAAAATAGGAGAGTCTTCAAGGTCAGCGGACGCCTCACCCTGGAAAACTCGAGTGGAAGCTGAAGAGTCGATCAACCACGGGTCAGAGAAGTAGATCCGACCTAGTACTCTGCATTCATAAAAGAATGCAGCAAGTGCAGGTCAGTACAAACAATAGTACTGGTAGGCATCATTGGCCGACTAAGCATAGTTAACACAATTCAGAAAATAAAGCAGATAAGCAAATAAACCAACCAAGCATGAGACAAAATAATCGCAACCGAGTATCCGTCATCACCTATGTAAGCATCTAAACCCAAATATGCCAAGTTCGAGTGTATCCGATCCAATCCAGTCACCACAATAGAATTATCACAATCCAATCATCACAACAGAATCATCACAATCCAATCATCACAACATCTCAATCAAATCATAATGCAATGCAGTGCAGTAATGGTATGAATGTGATGCCATGCCATGCAAATGAGGTGTACACATGTATTCCGGAAAGAAATATCGACGTCTCATTAGCACAACCCAGCGTGACTCGCGAAGTCTGAGTGCCACCCGTCCCGGATATTTGCCCGACGGACGGGCACGGGACCCTCGGCGTTCGCTCACGGGGGAGAGTCTCACCGTACCACCTCGGGGGACCCGCGGAGTCCATGCAGAACATCGATTCCGAATAACATCTAATCGGCCACGCAACAACGATGTCGGAATAGCTCATCGAACATCGCCATCTCGCGCTCACTCAAGTAAAAGAGTCGTCAAATATCAGTTTCACACAATCAACGATTCCGAAACTGATCATCGGACATCCGCCTTCTCACAATCCCTCAAGTAAAAGAGTTCATCAAATATCGGTTCATATAATCAACGATTCGAATGGATCTTCGGACATCGGCCTTTTTACAATCACTCCAGGTAAAAGAGTTTATCAAATATCGTTTTGCTCAATCAACGATACCGAATCATCACCGGTATCTACGCGTATGCATGAGTATGAGAGAATGCGTGCAATGCATATGTAAATCGATCAAGTTCAATATCACAAGTACCACAACGGGGTACGCCAACAAGTATCACATCACAATACCAATAGTGGGTATGCCAACATATATCAATAAGTCAAGTACCAACAGTGGGTACGCTAACAATATATCCAAGTACAAATACCAACCACGGGTATGTCAATTCAATCCAAATCAAGAAGATAAGACAGAACTCGATATCTACCAACTACACATGGCATCAACCGTCAAAATGGAACAATCAAGCACACATAACGGGGTGGCTAGTCCCAACACACATCAGGGCCCAACCTAAGGCAATATCCATCCCAACTTCATACCCGAAGGTTCACATGCTGTCTCCGACATTATAATCTAAATATGTGATTCACTATACGAAGTCTCACTAAAGGTAAACCATAACCTACCTGGACTGCCGAACCGCAACACCAACAAGTCACTCTTTTGCCTTGCCCTTCCTCTGAAGCTCAGAACCAAAGCAGTCTACGCATAATCGAATTCTATATTAGAAATCATGAAGAATGATACCCATATTGCTACTATTTCAATTAGGTCAATTCTAACCCTAGAAATTGGGGAAACGGGCCCACAAGGGCAAAACGAAAAATTCGCGGGCAAAATACCAAATTAAGTACTAGGTGATCATAACCCAACCACTAGTTGTTGATTTAACTCAAGAATTGGCCTAAATCTGATTTCAAGTAAAAACCCCCAATTTGGGTATAAATCCTAAGTCTCCAAATCCGAAATTCAACGTTAAAAGTGGAAGATACGTGATTAATAAGCTTAGATTCTTCAAGTTTTAGCATAACCATCATCAATTTATCATTAATAATCTAGGGAAATGTTCTTCATAAACCCTCTCTCAAATTCCATCTCTAAGGAATTGTTAAAGGGAAGGAGGAAATCTAAGATGATTGTGATTAAGGAAAGGTAAAGGATTAGGAAAGCTTTACCTCCAAGAATTTCTTCAAATTATCTCCAAAAACAGTTTCTCCAAGCTCAAATATCGAGATGAGAAATAATGAGGGTCTAGGATTTATTTAAGACACATTTAATGAAAATTGATTGCCCGTCACCGCCACGGCGGTAGAGATGCAGCTGTGGCGGCGCCGCTACGACGGTTGGGATGCCGCCACAGCGATAGGGCCAACATTACACATGGCCGCCCCAGCAATCATGACACCGCCACGGCAGAGGCGCCGGGCGGCCTGTGCCGCTGCCGGGCACCGGACACGAAAATCCCAAATTTTCTAAGTCTTTAATCGAAACCCCGGCTTATTCCCGAGGCCATCTGCTCACAAACCAAACACACATACCCACACAAAATTACACTGCGAACGTGCTCGTGGTCTCGAAATTTCCCACAGAGGCCTCATTGACCGAGTCAACCCTCGATGCCTTAATTCCAATTTCCCATCCTAAGTCCCGAAATGCATCCGAATGCATTGGGAACCGAAGCAAATACCCATACATGTTCTAAACAACCATTCGGACCTCTCGGAATCGACGGAATTCCGAAAAAGGTCCGTTTGCACAAAAGTCAACTTTGGGTCAACCAGTTTTCACTTTAAGCCTATATTTTCACCAAAGTTGCCCGAATTCGGTCTAGACACCCCGGGAAGCATATCAACGGTCCCCTCGAGTCAAAAGCGAACTAATCAATGCTCGGGAACGAGCAAAAACGCCGAAAGAACTATAACGGCCAAATAGGTCGTTAGTTGCACGTGATCAAAAACTAGTATTAAAATATACTTAGTAAAACTATAAATAAAAAACCGGTTACATGCGGTATAAAAACAAGTAAGAGATAATGGTAAATGGAAAAGAAGAAGAAGAAAACGCTTTAAGAAAACAGGAGGACAGTAGAGTAACTCTACTTCCATAAGAGGACCAAGTTAGACCAACCTTGAAACTTGAAGAACCATTTGGGTAGGAAACTCCAGTAAAAATCCCTAAAACAAATGTCTCCAATTTTATAGGTTTATAGTGATTAGTCATTAGTGCATTTCTCGGACTTGGAATCTTGCATTCAATATATTCACAGGTTAAAAAAAGAGAAAAAAAAAGAGAAGTTAACTGCTGATCGCAGTTGACATTGTGCACAGGTTATAATGGTGTGAATATGACCTCTATCAATGGAGATAAGAGATGTCAGAAGCTCATGATGTAAAGGAATAACTGTACGTACGTATTGATATTCAATAAAGATAAGTAGCTAATAACTGCCCGTTGAGAGCAGTATTTTGAGTAGCCAATAACATAGCCATACTTCAGAATGTTACTTGAACTTACATTTTTCATATTCTACTAAACAATGAGCATTAAAATTATATAGATACCAGGTCCAGAAGTGTGGCCGGGTGCAGTCAAGGCACGCGACACTCCTCAATGTTCCAGATCTCTTTTGCATATTGAGAAATTGTACGGTCACTACTAAATTTGCCACTCCCAGAAGTGCTCAGTATAGACATCTTTATCCATCTTTTCCTGTCCCTGCCAGGGTAAAGGGACCAAACCTCAGTATTCATGTTACCACATATTTTACAATAAATTGAGAGTTTCCTTCCAAAACTTCTGATGCACAACGTCAATACACCGTCTAATAAGTAAATGAGTCATAGCAGGTGTCAAAGGTCATCTTTTTAATAAGAACTGAAATCATTCATCATTGGTGTGGAATGTGAACAAATTGAATCTGTGTATAATACTCGAAAAATCATCATGGATTGTCATGAGGCAACCAATAATGTCAGAACAAATCAAACCATCACCAGAAATGAGTCTTAGAATATTTAGTAACAGTGTCAAAGGGGAAGTTCAAAACCTACTGGAAGAAATTGTTGTTTTATTTTCTATTTTTCCAGGTTTTAACGGCTTCTTTGCTCTTTCTGACCGGAATTATATCAACAAAAGAAGTACGTGTATATGAACTTCAATTCAAAAAAAGGCAAGCACCAGGAGGCCAATCCAGCTCCATAAAAGAATAATTTGAAGCAGAGACATTTTGTTGGAGCCAAACAGTAGAAGTTAGTAAAGTAGAATATCTTACTTGTAAGCTTCATCTACCCTTGCCTGAGCATCCATGTAGCTCGGAAAATCCTGACCAACAAGAAAATAGTCACCACGACCATAGCCCGTGTTCGCTTCTAGTGAATCAAGGAGGGGATTATAATCATAGGTCCCAAATGCTCCAGACCTTATAAACTGTTTCGCCTCTTCAAAGCGAGGATCAGGTTTGAACTGCATAATTAGGATGAGAAAACAAGTTAATATAACAAATGAGTGGATTGTAATGTACATGGGGTAAAATAGTATTTCAACTGCAGCAAGCACAGCTAGTACACTACAGAATTGACATTCCTCCTATGCATTTTGGGCTGGTCCAAACAGAAGATACTTCCATGAGAAAAGTACTTTGACTAGGACTGTTCCTTGCGACTTAATTTGAGGAATTTTTACAGTTTTCTATGATGAGAGAAAGTAAGTCAGTCGTATCATTACAAATATCTTCGACATACTGATATTTCAAGTCAATCTAGGACTGAAACTGAGAGGACCTACTGTCAAAGTAACCTATTACTCCCTCTATCCCCCAATTTATGTGGCAAACTTCCCTTTTTAGTATGTCCCTAATAGAATGTCACCTTTCTATATTTAGAAAGAAAAAAAATTAACTTTAGATTCCCGTTTTACCCTAAATGAGATGATTTATAGCCACACAAATATCTGAGGCTTATTTTAGATCAAGTTTCAAAAGTCTTTCTTAAACACCGTGCCGGGGAGGGAGTACTAATTACAGAGATCTCTACAGAAAATGAGAAAGACATTATCCGTTACGGCACATTAAATCGCAACAAAACAGCAATCAGCAACATGGCCGGTGGTGAAACTATGCACTTTACGATAAGATAATTTGGAACCAATATAAGCAAGGAAAATTTATTTCTCGCACACCAGTTAAAGTCTATGACACATGGCAAAGAGAGTAGGCTAATCAGGTGATGAGTTATAAATTAGTAGCACGGCAATGGAAATAAGATAGTGCAAATGCTAAAAGATGTAAACCAGAAATATGGCTTGAGTAATCAACTTTCACTGTAGAGTAATATATCTTTGGAACAATACCAATCCATTCTCTCGTTCTTTGCGCAGTCGAGGAACTTCATCAGCTGTTGCACCAAAAAGAAAGAAGTTATCTTCTCCAATTTCCTCTCTGATTTCCACATTGGCCCCATCTAGTGTCCCTATAATAAGGCATCCATTAAGTGCAAATTTCATGTTGCTTGTTCCACTTGCTTCCATGCCTGCAGTACTGATATGTTGTGATAGCTCACTTCCTGGAATAAGTATCTCTGCCACAGATACATTGTAGTTGGGAACAAATACCACCTGCAAATATCAGCCAACCACCTATTAGTCCAAAGAAAACATACTGACATAATGAAATTCACAAACACATGCTAATACTGGCACAAATTACACTGAAATTAGAGGACAACATCCATTCTTAAGCGTGAATTGTTAAGATGTGACCTGTGCATCAAACTAAAATGATTTTTTTTCAGTTTAGTCTTATTCCACATGTTAGATCTTTTGAAAAGAGAAAAAGCATCGGAAAGATACTATGTTGACATCACTTATAGCTGAAGATAGGAGACTACAAGAAAGTAGGGCTTGTATTATTTTTTGTTCTTTTTAATGACTGCAACTAAAATCCTCACACCCATTAATGTTCTCTGATTCCTCTTCCCCCCCCCCCCCCCCCCCCCCCCCACACACACACACCAAAAAGTTACACAGAAGCCCAAATATTTATGCTCCCCAAATATGACAAATTAATTAAAGATCCACCAGAATTTACGTTTCATATAGCAAATAACTAACGAAAACAACCAATTCTATCCAAATTAGTTAGTGCTCCAACAGATTATATGTATCCGGCCCCTGATCATGGCCAATTATAACTCCTACACAGATGAAGTTACATCTATGAAAGAAAAAAACGTTTTCTAAACTAATACTCAGATGAGCAACAGAATTAAAATAAGAATATAAGCATCAGTGCGTTACACTCAATTGACAATACAATGTGCAAGTTGAGCACATTCAGAATACTACTTTACGACGAAATTTTATTAAATAAAACAGGACAAACTGTCAGAAAATTATAAAGAAAAAGAAACAGAGACACACACACACACAGAGAGTCTACAATGCACGCCCCTGTAGGAGATACACCTAAGTTGCCATACATAAGGAAAATATCATCTCTAGAAGGTAATTTGAGTTTTATAAACAAAAGAAACAAGTAATAGTTGGTCAGCAAGGATCTAAAGCTCTTCTACTTAGTAGGGGACACAGGAATTGAAAGGAGGGGGCAAGTTATGAAGGAGAAATAGTAAAGAAGATTTAGCAAAACTATACGCGCGTAAATTTTTGGGGCAAAACTGTCTCTCGAGGTATTTATGAAAATTTTCAAAACTTCAAAAGATAAAAGTTTAGTTTTGATTCAGTTTTGGAGGGGGGGCACCCCTCACCTTCAAATAGTTATTGACTTCAGGGTCACTGTTGACAACGTCACCAACATCAGTCACGAGCTTGACAATTCTTTTTGCATTTGTATATGTTGCAAATGCTTTTCCTCCAATCATGACTGTGCGAGGAGTTGTATTTTTCCTCTCTTGTGGGCTCATTTCCTGTTGTCATGATACAAGTATAAACATGTCATTACTTTCTAAAAAGTGGAATATCCCAATCTTGCATAATCTCAAGATTTCATCATGTGCAGAAAGGAAACCACAAAAGTAGAAAACTTTAACTCATATGATCCATAATTTTTACTTGTTAGATCATTGCTGGCAGTGACAACTGTCTTGAAATCTTAATGCCGCTAACTAGGAGAAATTGACAGATAAAGGAAATTTGGTAGTTTCACACACCTTAAGCTTCTTGTATCTATAGATGACGCCCAGAACATTTAGAAGTTGCCTTTTGTATTCATGAATACGCTTGACTTGTATGTCAAAAAGGGTATTTGGATCGATACTCACACCTGTCACTCGCACTATATACTGTGCCAAACGCTTCTTGTTGGCCATCTTGGCTGATTCCCATTCAGCATGGAGCTCCGCATTATCAGCAAGCTTTGCAAAATGTATAGTCATTTGCAAATATCATGACCCGCATGAAGCATTTTCAATGAAAAAGTTTAATGTATGCAAGCTTTTAAGATAAATGATATAACATAAATGTGTGTATATATATTATAAGATACCTCCCGAAGATTAGCAAGCAGTTCGAGGTTCGTCACCCACTGATCTGTTTTTAACCACTTGGTGATTATATGACTCAGCTCAGGACTGCAAAACCGGATCCACCTACGAGGAGTTATACCATTGGTCTTATTCTGGAACTTGGTGGGCCATACAGAGACATAATCAGCAAATAACTCAGCTTTCAGGATGTCACTATGCAGCTGAGCAACACCATTCACCTGTAAGATATGGCTGATGAGGTTATGCTTCTCTTTTAAAAGTTTACTTCGACAAGGAGGACCACTTTTATATGGAGATTCTTCTTTTTGTTCTACTGATATGAAAGACTCGAAGAATTTTGTTGTTGATAAGTTATTCTTCAAGTCTTTACTTATAAAAACAAGTGTTTTCTTATTTGTTGATAGATAAACACTTGAAGAATAACTTAAATAAAAAAAAGCTAAGTAGCTATTAGCTTTCAGCTTTTTCATACTTTTGGAGTTGGCTAAAACTGAAACATCAATAGTGGTTTGCAGCTCTGGGTTATGCATCAAAAAATTAAAAGCCAGGATATTTTTAGAAGGTCTTCTATAAGTGGATGATTCTCTTATAGTTTATGTGTACTAAACGATGCAGTTAGAAAAAAGATCAACGAACGCGTTGAATGAAAAGAATAATAGAATGAATTATCCATCATTTGAGAATCTGGATAAGTGTACTGGAGTTAACTTATGAAACTCTCTGGTGCATAGTATCTCTTACCGTATGTGCAGAGACAACACACAAGTTAGCCATACGCACAACAGGTTTCAGGGTGTCATGATCCAAAATGCGCATGCTAGGCATCTTATTCTCAAGATCAGGTCTTTCTGACATTATTGTAGCAACAAACTGCAAGGAGTTTCAAATATACCTTCTGAGTAAGCTATTTTTTCAAGTATGGAAAGACAAACTGGCTGCTTCTATACCCGTTTGTCAATTTCTTCTATGATTTCCATATGTCTAGGAAGGAGCTTCCACATGACTGCCTGTGACCATTTTTCCAGTGCTTCAGGTAGGACTGTATGATTCGTATAGGCAATTGTCCTGGGGATATAATGCATCACATCATCTTTCATTCATACATTTGCAAAGCAAACAGAGGAACTATATCCATGTATTACTCAACAAAGAGCATCTTACTAGACAAAATAAGATTGTAAAAAAGCACCTAGTACTGATACTCCAAGCTTCATCCCACCCAAGTCCTTCATCATCCATTAGCAACCGCATCAGCTCTGGAATTGTAAGAGTTGGATGTGTGTCATTTAGTTGTATTGCAACCTTCTTGGGGAATTCAGACCACTGGTGAGCACCCTTTCCATCTTCTCTCTCTTTGAATCTGGAAATGATATCCTGATGTTGATCCAATGGTCAGTCAGTTAAAAGAAGGTTATTTTTCTGACACAACAGAACTACCAAATATCACCAAACTCTAGGTCAAATTAAATGCCAATTACCTGGCTTTAGACATGAGTTAAAGTTGATCAAAGGCATATATACCTATTAAGAACCCAAATACTCTGGAAAGTAGGTCTCTTCGAAAACTTTTAATAACTCAAATATTCTGACAGATAGACTTCTTGGAGAGTGGAACTCTTAAAAGTTTCCAAGAAAATTGGACATCGTACAGTGTTTGACAGAAAACTTCATTGAGCTTGGATAAAAACATGGTTTGGCTCTGTATAAGAAGATAATTGTGAGTGTTGGGATTTGGTTTAGGAGAATTGATTTTGAGGTTGTTTTAGAAGGATTGGTTTTGCATCGGTTTGGAGGGACACTAGAATCCCAGAAGATGTTTTTAGACTTTCATATGATTGAAACCGACTAAGTCATTTTTTTTTTTCCTGAAACTAGTTCAAATGCAACTAATTGAATATTGAGGACGTTTGGGATTAAGGTGTAATAGTCGTTGATGGGAAAAAATACTTGCCAGGTAAAAGGAAAACATTTGGCACCAAAATGCATCTACAGAATCTGTGGAGGAACTTTCAGATTTTGCAGAGAGTGGGCCCCGTGCTCCAATGTTTTCCAGTACAAAAATATGGCTTCCTCTATCTATTATCTGTTCTTTTTTTTTTTTTTTTAACTTGATTTTTCTTTTTCAGGAGATAAACAGAAAGTTATTTGAAAAAATTGTAAACATAACGATTTTCAGGATACTCCAGAAACAAGCAAGAAACTTCACTCAAAACTAATTAGCAGGACAGATTCCGATGCACAAGATCAACATGAAAATATAAGCCAGATGAAAAAATGCTCAACAATATCATTCCATTAGACTTCCTATGTAAGAGAATGCCTTAAGATATGGCATTTAAATGGAGCAGGAGCAGAAAGGAGAAACGGAAACTGTAAACCTGAAGCGATGCACTGCACAGAAAAAATTGTTGCATTAGCCGTAGGAGTTTTCCATTCTCTGTAGCATCCCCAGGGTAAAGAACAGCACAAATCTGCATGGACCAATATTAAACTGCTCATCTCTTGAACATGCGAAGTGAGAGTGCCAATTCAAGGTAAAGCGTTTCTATCTCCGGGTGAGCATTACAATATTGAACCTAATAATTCAACTCCCTTAAGAAAAACAGAACATTTAGAGCTTTAAAGTTCTCGCAACAAACCTGCTGAGCCCTAGAATGAAGCTGTGCAGCAGATTCATACTGTCCATCATTAAACAGAAACAAGCTGAAATCCTCAGAGCTTGCTTTGGCTTCCCAGAGACGAAGACTATTAGTGTTTTTAGTTCTGTATCCTGGAATTGGCACATCATATGCAACAGCCTGTATGACCTCTCCACCAACCCATTTTCTCCTGCGCCAAATTCCACGAATAATTGAGTTTGAATTAGACTGCATTATGGCTTCAAGAAATTCAATCTGACACGTTTGTTTCTTTACATATACAGTTTGTTTCTTTACATATACAGTTTGTATTAGTACTTACGAGCCAGAAGGGTGGACTTCAACATTACCAAAAAACCTGACAGGAAAGACAACATCATGCCTTACAACTTCCCAGGGACTAAATTTCTGCATAGTACACAACCAAGCTTGATTACTAGCATCAAAATTCTCATGGTATTTTACAAAGGCTTTTATATGAAAACAGACCTCCAACCAATCTTCAGGAACTTCTTCTTGCCCAGCCTTTGTGATAAGCTGCTTAAAAAGTCCATATTTGTACCTCAAGCCATAACCCCATGCTGGAAGGTTTAATGTGGCCATGGAATCAAGAAAGCATGAAGCGAGCCTTCCTAAACCACCATTTCCTAATGCTGCATCTTTTTCCTATAAACGAAACATAAATTATAGCAAGCCAAATAATCTCTCATCACTTTCCAGTGGCAATAATAGAAACAAGCCTTTTGAAGTGTCAAAACAACATTGAAGAAGTAGCCAACCAAAAGCTGAAATAGAAGGTTAGATTATTGTTGATTGATTACTATCAGAAAGAGAAAATGGAGAAGATTGAGGATAGTAGTACAGAATGAATGCAATGGACAAATCACAACACAAAGTTGAATACAGTAACATTATGTGGTGAAGTCTTCATCCAGCAATATCCAGAATTTTTTTTGATGAAGTAAGTGGTTGTATTGAAAAGCATCAAGTAGATGCAAGAAAGTTACCAGCAATATCCAGAATTAACAAGGTAATAATATCACTATAACGTGGAACACTTGGGGAGAGAATCTTTTCACTCACTTCATCCAGCCTTCATCTTAAAATCGTTCTTAAGAAAGCCTGGGCATTAGATCATTTTATAGAGTATATAGAAACAAAGTACACGTAACTTATCAAAAAGAAAAAGTACAAGTGGTTACACTATGCAGTCATTAAAGGTTCAGCCTATTGCCATCAGAAAGGAAGCTGTTGTTCAGGCCTGACATTTACTGGAATGCATGTAGTCTTCAAAATTAAAGAGCAACCTAATTTAGACATAATTAAGAGAAATCATAGCGATACATGTCAGCAGTTTCAAGACAAAGAAAAGGTACAACTGTCACAAAGAGTGAAGAGTATTCAACTCAAACATATTCCACAATCTAATTGATAGCTTGACAATCATGGATTTCAGGAAGGTCCACCGAGCAGTTGATAGTTTTTATACAATAATGAACCATTGAAGAACACTATTTCATGCCAAAGATTCTAAAGTTTCACTACCTGCTCAACGACCTCCTCAAGCTTATGACCCAGTTTCTTTAAAGCATCGGCATATGCATCTTGGATGTCTAAGTTTCCAATTGCATTTGTCAAAGCTCGTCCCTGGAGATACTCCATTGATAAGTAGTATGTCTGCTTTGGATTAACTTTGTCATAATGAAGATAGGTGTCATTCCATTGCTGCAAAGGAAAGAGGCAAATAATGACACTGAGATTAACAACAATGATAAATAGCACAAGATGTTGCTGAAGTAATGCTTAGATATCAAACTTCCATGCTCCTCATCAAGCTCAATGTTACTGCTTTGTAGAAGGAAGAGCTTGTAACCATACCCCTTAGAAGAAACAATACGTCTAGACTCCAAAACATAGATCACTGAATGCATAGTAAGGTTCTTAATTTCAAAACATAGATCGCAGAATGCATCTCGTATTTGATAGCTATCCTCTATGCATCTGTACCTTGATGCCCTAATGACATTATGTTGAAGTATTGGAATCTTAAAATGCAGACAGCCAGGCGACTAGGCCATCAGGTTGGCGTCGTCCAAGTGGGTTACAGTACAGCTTATCCTATTGGAAGTTTGAAACGGAATAACTTCCAATCGAGCATTTATTGTCATTTTTTTTATCTTCAGTTGGTGAATAAATGAAAATCTCAAACTATTCAGGAAGCTTCCATAAAACAAGGTGAAAGTAAAACAATGAATAGTGCTCTGTTTCTATTTTATAAAGATCCAAGGAGATAACATAATTTTGCTTGACCGAAAATAACAACTTAGTTGCCTTCAGAAACCCTATACATACAAAACCGTATACTACCATCAAACCTGGCAACTTAGCTTCTGTGCATATGTCGGGCCTTCATTTATTCTATATCCAATAGGCCACATACACACACATAGAGAATGCAAACCATTTACATTTGAGCACACCTACAATGGGAATTGGCATTTTAGAAATCAGTGATTTCAGGCTCTCCCTTCCCCTATCTACATCCAAGTGTATAAGCATCCTCCTTGTCATCCTGATATTAAGATTCCTCTAGTAATCATCATCATGTCTCGCCTAAATTTTAGTAGGAGAAGTAACATTCTAAACTCAACTGAGTGGCTATTCCTCACAATTTCTCCATGTGATGCAGCGGAACCATGGAAATTAGGATCTCAAGACGCAGCACCACCTATAATGCAAGGAATAACAAACTTACATCACGATGTCTTTTTCTTCGTTATTCTGATTTTGGTTTTCGTATCATAATCTTGGGTTACGCATTAAAATAAGAGTGTTTTTGTTATGGAGTGGTCATAATATCTGGAAAACATTTTCTCTAGGAGAACAAGTTCCTTAAAACTGAGGAAAATGACTTCCCTAATGGGAGTAGGGAAAACAACAACAACAACAACATACCCAGTGTAATCCCACAAGTGGGGTCTGGGGAGGGTAGAGTGTACGCAGAGGATGTAGGGAAAACAAGTGCCATAAATGGCCTTCCAAGCTCATCGTCTCAGCTGCCTCCCCTCCCCCCCTCCAGTGTTTTCCTAGCTTACATATAAATGTTCTTGGGACAACATTTTTTTGTTTACGTACCAAACACTAGAAAATAAGTTAGAAACTCACTTATTTTCCAACAAGAAATATTTTCTATGGAAAATGTTTCCCTTCATACCAAACACATCCTAAATGTGTAACTCTCTTGTACAAAATCATGTTGCACTAGCTACTGTACAATCTTTAAACAATAGCCTTCGATAAATGGATGACAAACTCTATATTCAAGATATTTGCAATACAAGATAAAACAATCCGCCGGTATCAGTTGAACAAAATAAAAACAGATAGCACATAGTTAAGTAGAAGTAGAGCTTCAAATGAATGAACTAACTCACTTTGATCAAGCGATCACGAACACTGTCAGCAGTAGCATAGTATGCTTGTTCTGGCTCAAACTTGAAAGGAGAAAAATGAGGACTATAATGAGCATGATACTTTATGTTAGATGCAATCTCAGTAGGCTCTTCACCCAGTGGTTGAGCAATTGCTGGAATCTTTGCTGACACATCAGTTCCAGTATTGCCATTGGGTTTTGTAGTAGCTTCCATGCTCATGAAAGAAACCTACACAGTGAAATATTCAGCAAAAAACAAAATGCAAACAAAGCAAAATGTTCAACTGAATAAACCACAAGTCACAATAGAACAACTGTATAGAATAAAGCCAACAATCAACTAAAGAGAAATACAAAAAGATACTCTCTTCATTTCAATTTGTTTGTCTTATCTTCCTTTTCAGGAGGTTTCAGAAGGTTTCAGAAAGATTGCATATTTCTTTTTTTCTTCAATTTTTCACGTGGCATGTTTAATACCGTAAGATTAAACGTAATTTGGAACATTCAACATATTTTTAGTTAAAAACCATAAAAATCAAAAGTGATCTTACTTTCTTAAACTCGGTGCAAGTCAAAACAAGACAAACAAATTAAAACGGAATGAGCACCAAAATTGTAAGTACCAAAATGACATTATCATTTCTAGTCAAAATCTCAAAAACGAAAGATATTCTTGAGTACCAAATTGTAAGACAGCAAAGGTCAGAAAATAAAAGTAAGAATCATACTCAAGAATATCTGATAAATAGTGAAATGGGAAAAAGTGGAAGTGGAAGGTATTTAAATAGGAAGAGAGAAAAGAATGAAGTAGAATATGCTTCGTTTACACGAAGATATTTTATATTATAGTTTAGAAAAATAAAAGAGCTCCACCCTTTTTCGTGGTGATGATTATTGTTTATGGATGAATGGTGTGAAAGTGGGCAAAAAAATATCATGAGAGAGGAGAAGACAAAAGAGGGGTTATCTTGATTTAGACAAATGTAATAGAGCAACCAACACTTGTGTAATGGACGGGGCAGAAGAAGAGCAAAGCAACTATGGACTCACACGAGTGAAATTACCAAATCCTGTGTGACAATTTATGTGCCACTTTCCTTTTTAATCGGGTTCAAAAAAATGTCATATTTTTATATAATAAGAAATAATTTAATTTTAAAAATTTTATTTTATTCTTAATGAAATATGATTATTATGACACAAATGTTTAAGATTTATTTTAAACTATAAATTTTAAAAAAAAAATTGTGACATCTCTGGGAAAAAGGAAAAAGATTTACACCCTCCGTCTCTTTTGTTGCTTTTTCAATTTACATACTTAGAAATATTAATTAGGAGAAACATTTGATTATTTTCCTCTTATTTATATCTAAACTAGAATCTCTCTTCATTAAATATTTACTTTATTTACATGTCATCTCCATTAATGATAAAATTCTACTAAGAATAAAATAAAAAAATCATTGTGCTTTGTACTTCTAAAATGACAAATGTTTTGAGAATAACTATTTTTAATAATTACGATAAATAATTTAAAACGGAGGGAGTAGTGTTTATGATATTTGTTGAAAAGAGAGAGGCGTGACGTGAAGTGCGGGCATTGAATGAAAAAGCGGGTGGCACGAGATCTTATGGTGAACGTAATCACATTGGGATGCCCAGAACTGCAATGGCTTCATCCTCATATTTAAACAAGAAATTCCACGAATTGTCCTTCAAATAGGCTGGTGTTTAATTTTTGTCATTTAGCAATCAAACTTGTGTTTAGTGGTGCTTGTTTTTTCCCTTCTTTTTTTTTTGTTTTTTTGTTTTTTTGTTTTTTTTTGTTGGACACTTTTGTTTTTTGATTTTTAATAAATAAAATGTCCTTCTCAGGAGAAATTAAATTTAAAAAAAATATGTCTAGTGGGGCATAAGCTTTTGAAGGATACAACCTGTGCGGGGACATATATTATGAGATATTATGATACGAAAATATAAATTTATGTCCTTCAATATGTTACTCTCTCCATCCAACTTTAAGGGGACCGAACTTGGTGTAGACCTCCGTACTCCATCCGGTGTAATATTGAGACAGGCCATACATAGTATTCCATTAACTAACAACGACGGCAAGTATGAGGCTATGATTGCAGGTCTTGAATTGGCTCGGGGACTGGGCTGTAAGGTAGTCAAAATAAAGTGTGATTCCCAGTCGGTAGTCAACCAGGTCAATGGGATTTTCGAAGCTAAGGAGGAGCGGATGCAGAAATAGTTGGACAAAGTCTTGTTATTGCTCTCCCAGTTCAATGAATGGATTGTGGTACATGTACCCAGGAAAGATAACATAGAGGCAGCCACTTTAACAATTGGGTTTTGTAACACTCCATAAATCTGGGTTAGGTGTAAACGTATTAAACGAGTATTAATGTGATATTTTAGCCATATGAAATCCCATCGGAATGTGTTTGGATGGAAATAGTTGTTTTAAGATAAAGACGAATAGTGAGGCACGTAAGATTCGATAGAATCAACTAAGTTTACGACAGGTCTGCCCTACTGCCTGTTTACACGAAAATCCATTGGGAATTTGAGAAAATTTAAAACATGAAAGTTGTAGCCCTTTGAATTACCTTTCCATCTATATAAGGTGGAGGCCAATCGGAGCTATGTGCTAGTATAACACCTCAGACCTTTAATTTAAGCTTTGACCATGATTCCAGACTTAGAAAACCAGATAAAGAATGTGGGAATTGGAAATTTCTCTTCAGCTGTCAGATGGGGATTTACGCCCCAGAATACGGATCGTATTTCAGTATACGGCCCGTATTTCAAGTCGTAAAGTGACACCCAAAATCACTGTGCATTCTGGAATTTGGCTTGTGGAATTTATATTATTAAATACGGACCATATTTTGGAATACGGCATGTAAACTGTGATCGTATTTAAGAAGAAAACATAAAGCAGTGATTCTGTTTGAAATATGTTGAATTACGGTCCAGGTTTACGGACCGTAATTCAGTATACGGACCGCATTTTGGTCTGTATTTCCCAACCCGCACTAGAACCTATAAATACCAGCCTTTAGTTATTTTATTTTGTTTTTCATAATTTCAAGCTCTAGAAACGAAGTTGTTCTTCTCCCAACAAACCAAAACAAAGAAGGTAAGTCATTCCAAGCTCTTCCAAATCAATTCTATCATCTATGCTCTTAATCTAATCATGAAACCATGTTCTTAACATAGGGTTTTCAAGAAAACCCAATTAAACAGCATAAAGAGTAAAACCTTGGAACACTTTTCCAAGACTAGATTATTATTCAAGTTTGGGAGCAATTCCAGGTATGTTAAGCATACTATCTACATGAGGAATATTGTTTAATCATCCTCATACCTCAATAATCATAATTCCTAATAATCCAGCAAGTTCATGATTTTGCCCTAATCCTTGATTTTCATAACTTAGGGTTAGAGTTCAGTTTTCCGATTATGTTCATACTTGTTTATGCACGCTATGGACCCTAGCTTAATCTAAAAGACTTGTAATTCAATCTACGAGTCTCAGAATGCAGTCTAAGTCATCAGACATGATAAAGAGTTAGTAGTCAGTTCTACACCTGTTGCTTCATGTTTGATTGGGCCCGAGGCCATAGTTATGATTCATATGCATATGTAATTATTTTGGTCTTGAGGCCATAGCTTTGAGATCTCATTATTTATTAGACCCGAGGCCATAGTTACATGATATTTGCACAGGTGGTTTCTATACAGATCAACTCATGATATGAGTATTCAGTTCATTATTCTTTAATGTTTATATATCCCTTATCATTGCTTCAGTTGCTTATCATACTTGTACAATTCAAATGTACTAACGTCCTTATACATGGCACCCTCGCACTTCACGGTGCGAGTCGACTTTCGGGGAGGATACGAGAATTCGCTATCTTCCAAAGACTTTGAGTACATCGGCTAGTTGGTGAGCCCTCTCATTCGTGGCTTCGTCTATTTTCAGCCTTCGAGTATTAGTTAGTTCATTAGTATTTGAGGCATGTCAGGGCCTTGTCCTGACCTAGTTATTTTTACAATATTTTGATCATAAAGGTTTCATAGACACAATCTTTAGTCAGTTATGTTAGTTTTGCCTCACAACATTTATTTCCGCATCCTCTATTATATTTGAGTTAGAATATTCTCTTGGTTCATTTTATATCTTGCATGCTTTCATGATACAACTGTTATACTCAGCAGCAATGGGTTCGCTTGGTCATAGACAGTCAGGCACCGAGTGCCATGTCATGCCCAGGCCATGGTTTGGGGTGTGACAGCTAGGATTGATGCCCATTTTACTGAACGTCATCAGTGTAGTGAAAATTAAGGCGTGCGCGTCGCTAGACGCGACACGCCAAGTATAATTTCTAGAACTTTGGAAAATATTTTGCAGCGTCACACCCCAAACTGGCGGGGCACAACTGGCACCCCGACCTTACTTACCGAGCACCAACATAACACACATCAATAACCATACTAGCGTCTATAAGTGGGTCGGAAGGGTCGTCAACGACAATCCAATGATACATGAAAGGCAACTCGACAATAAGCAGCCCAAATGTCATACATGTATATATACATACTAGTTTCTCGGCACGTGTGTTGCACGTATATTCCGAGCCATCAGCCATGTAGCTCACAGTTGCATAAAATAATATGAATGTCATAAGAATAATATTTTAGATAAATAATTTTACACGAAAGAATAAAATGTAAATTTTGGTGAATGATCCACGTGGTTCATCGTATGGTGGCTTATTTGTCAAGATGATTGGATATCGTTTGGACCTACTATGATGAATAATCAAAGTTTATTAAATACATGTGATTATTTTAATTATTTAAGTGGTGCAAACATGTAATGTAGCGTATATCCCCTAATACTTCCTTATAAATGATATTTCTAGTGATGATCTTTTCATTTGTTTTGAGCTCTGAATACTTTCAAACTATTAACATACTAAAAATTTAAATAAATAATGTGCTAAAATATTAAATAAATAATGTTCTAACATTCTTAGAGGTTTATTAAATGTAGCTTTTTTCTATTTCAACCTAACAAATATTTGCAATATAAAAATATATAACACAGATAGGTCCTTCTGTTACAAACTTCATGTCTTAAACAATATCTAAAACTCTTACACCCCGTACTTCCGGAGAAGCACTTATCAATTTTAATGTAAGAATGTTGAACTACGGCTAAGTAAAACAATTCTGGAATAAGAAGCGGAGCATTATTGAGTATATTCTAGGAGTAAAGGATGTACATAAGGAAGACCGGGAGGTCCTATAAGGAAATAAGTTGAAAAAGTTGAGTTAGTATGGCTTTGGAAGAAGATGAGCATTACTTTGAACGACAAAGTATAAACCAACTTTTTGAAAAAAATATCTTTTAGCATATGAAGAGTTTTGAAGGAAATCAACTAGCTAAGTTGAAGTTCATGAAGTCTAGTTTCCAACGCAAAAAACCGCTCGTCGATACGGCATCGGAGTAAAGAGCTATGGACGTTACAAGTCCGGCTAGCAAGCCAGAAATTTGGTCAGCGCGAACGTGCCACCACTAGGTGCGAACGCGCAGAAGGGTGCTAGACAACCCAGCGGGATCGTGCAGGGTTAATTTTAAGTCGGTGGTAACCGACCTTCAACTCCTATATAAGCCTAAAATCTGGTCTTAAGGCCTCATTTCTCCACTCCTTTTCACCAAAAACCATCTAAGAGACCTAATTAACCTTGAAGGATCATTTTGCGAGTGAATTAAAGTAGCAGGACTATATACAAGGCTCAGGAAGCGTGTAGGGTTTTGTAGTCCTTGTTCTAAACATCAAATCTTGACGGGACGAAGGAATCTATCGAAGGCAAATAAGATTTCAAGTTCTTCCAACCTTGATTGAGGTAAGGATATTATTTACTATTGATGTTATGAATCGTATTATGGAGATTTAGTTGATAAAGCTTCGTAAAGTTGATTGATTAGTTGAGAAATTGGGTGAATATCGTGTGGGATGTTTTATTGAGTATATTGGTATTGATGATGATGTTGTTGATATTAGTGTTGCTATTATTGTTGTTTTGTTGGTATTGTGATTTCGAGCTAGGGATATAAACAGAGAGGAGATCTTTCCGATTTCGCATTCTAAGAGGATTTAATTTGAAGGCTTAAGACAAGCATATGACGATGAGCCTAACAATAGTATGAATGGTTTTTTTATGTAGATTACGAGACTACAAATGATCTTATGTAGATTGAAAGACAAGAAGTAGGTTGAAAAGTCGAGAAGTAAGCTCCAGGTATGTTAAGGCTGTTCCTTCTTTTCTTGGCATGATTCCATATAAGGTAAAAGCGTAATGAATATGACTAGAGATTTGTCAAAGTAGATCTTGTCGTATTATCGCATAGTTTCCTAGCGTTATGTTATTCTTTCTGAGGGGTCATATCCCCTCCCTATGTCCATGAGCTCATAGAGAGACAGAGGAGATATGTCACGGTATCAGTATTTTTCAGCATATGCATGATATACTGCATAATATGCATATATTTTCTTTAGCCTGGCCACTTTTTCAGTGAGATATTTTCTTTATCCTGGCCACTTGGTCGGTGAGATATTTTCTTTTAGCCTGGCCACTTAGTCAGTGAGACAGATATGCCTGGCCTATGGGTCAGTGAGACAGATATGCCTGGCCTACGGGTCAGTGAGACAGTTGCCTGGCCACTTGGTCAGTGAGACATTTTTATTTTTCCTGGCCGACTAGTCAGTGAGATTTTACAGTTGCCTGGCCACTTGGTCAGTGAGACATATGATATTATTGCATTGCATTTCATATGAGACAGATCAGAGAGATATTCTGGGAATTCTTTGGCCTCCAGATTGTATTGTTTTTAGTTCAGTTTCAGTGATCGTTTGCCTTACATACTGTTACACCTCGCATTTTGTGCGTGTTCGGAAAAATCGGGAATAAGTCGGAATGGTAGGAATTGAGGTTCCAATTGGATTCTACTTAGTGTGCATGGGATGTTTAAGGAAATATTGAAGCGGAAATATTAAGGAAGGTTAAGGACATTGTAATGTATTGATTTTTGTTTGGTTCATAAATTGGCTATGGAAAATGTAGACGTGGAAATATCGGAAAAGACTAAGGGCAAAATTGGAATTTTGGAAAATGGTTTCATGAAGTATCAAAAATATGGAGCAAATAAAATTGGGCTTGGAAAATTAGCAACACAAAATGAATGAAAATTTTGGCCCAACCCAAGGTGGTGGCAACGCCATGGCTTGGATAAAATTAAATCCAAGCCATGTGCATGATCATGTGACAACTAAAAATAAAAAGGGGCAAAGGTTCATAAATTTTCTAGAGAATTCAAGACAAGGCAAGAAGGAGAAAAACAAGAAAAACAAGAGAAAAAGAAAAAGGGGGGGGGGGGCCATGGTGCACTTCACCCTTCAAAAATCTTGATTCCAAAATTATTTTCTTGTGATATTTATACCAATTCAAGGTCCCTCTACAACGTGGTGCAATTATTTCGGAAGATAATCCATTGGTTTTGTCGTTTGGATGACTTGGTGAAGTGAAGAAACTTGAAGAAGAAGGTGAGAATTCATCCTTTCTAATTATGTTATAAAGGTTTGTTTGCGTTGTAGTATATGTAAATGAGAAGAAAAGATAGAAATATGGAAGTTTGCTAAGTGTGTATGAGAAATGGTATATGGCCGTGCATGTATATATGTTGTATGTCCATAGTGTGTTGAATTTATGTTGTATTTTAGTAGTGGTTATGATGGAATTCACATTGGAAATGAAAGTTGAATAAGTTTGGTTGAAGTTGAAATATAGGTGTTTGGCCGTGTGGTATAGTGTTGTTAGGATGGGAATGAATTAATGTTGTTTAATATGTTGGTTGTGTTGTTGTGATCCTTGCAATGCAAATGAAGGTAAAATGATGTAAGTTTGCATTGAAACGGAATGTAGGAACTTATGTCGTATTTTTATGATTTTATGACATTATGATAATTAAGTTGTTAAGGTGCGAATTATGATGATTGTTGATGAACTTGGAAGATGGAAATATGTTATGAATATGTATGTTGAAGATTGGAAGATTTGGATAAATTATGACTTTGGTGGGAAGTTGTGTATTTTGTATAATTTGTGTATATATTGTAGAAATGCTATGGAATGCTTCCGAATGGCATCGTAACGATTTTGATTAGTAATGAATGTGAGTATGATGGTGTTGGTTTGAAAATGTGAAGTCGGAATGGAAGCTATGGTAATATGTCGGAAAGTGGGCTAGTTGTGTTATATTGTGTTTTGTTATGACTGTTGATGTTGTTGTTGGGTTGTTGTTGATTGTTTTGAGCCGAGTTGAATCTCGGGGGTGTCACATTTATAGGGGAAGTGCTGCCGAAATTTTGGTAGCCAAATAGAAGCCAAAGATTGAAATGTCAGCTTGCATGAATAGTAAGCGGTAAAGATGACCATTTGCGGATTTTCGACGAAACGGGATTTGATTTTTGGCAATCGTGAAGAGCGAGAAAGGTATGTAAAGCTCTCCCATTTCTTCTATTGGCACGTCTTAGATGCATTAGGCTTGACTTTAGACTTCGGGGGCACCTCTATTCCTCGGAATCCTCGTCCAAAAACGCCCCTTTTTCATTCAGTCGAATTGAACTAAATATTTTGCGATTAGTTAGAAAATTTGTTTAAACCTTTAAAACTTGTATAAATGCATTTCGATTGTCCCAATATCCTTGTAAATGATATTATGAAGTTGAACATATGTAATTTACGTCAGCCACCTCAATTGACCGAGGTGGGCCCACTATTTCCGATTTTCCCCTTTTGTATTTACGATTTGTCTTCGAGCGGCCTTAAGGAATGTTTTAGCTACTAAACAAAAATCATTTTAAATATTCTAATGAGTCCTATGAAACGTTTTGATACGTACTTTGACTCCGAATGCTCTGCCCTGACATAATCTACTGTGATGTCCGAAAGGTACGTACTATGACTCCGTCCGATTTCATTGATCTGATTTGTCATTTGATCTGCCTCATCGAGTCTCTGGATATATATATATGTTGTGTTGATTGCATTAGTTTCTCACTACTCCACTCGTGGATGCCTCGATGTTTCCCACACCGAGCCGGGCCGGGATATGTTCTCAAGCGTACTCTCTGCATTGTTCGCCGCGCTCCGTGTGAGGGCGAGGTATTACACGTACATGGGTTACGGTGTATGATGTGCCATGTACGTATATTCGATATACGATTATGTGATGTGACCACTTGGTATGTTATGATTTGTTTCGGAGGTATTCTCTGCTACGAAGTATGATGTGTTTTGGCGCGGGACGAAGGGAGCGCCTACTCGTTCACCGAGTCCCATAGCGGGGCCGGCTTTTGCATATGTTTTCGCGTGCATTACGTATGATTTACGGTACGCATTTTTGATTAGCTATGCATCTCGTTCGTTTTCCGCACATTACGTTCGATTTTAGTTTTGTTTATTACATTTTTCGCTTTACATATTCGGTACATTTTCCGTGCGACCCCCTTTCTTCGGGGGCTGCGTTTCGTGCCGCGCGGTGCGACGACGGCGGTTTGTGGAGCCGTTGCTTAGGTTATCTACTCGGTGTTGAAGTGCTCCTTTGTCGGAGCCGTATTTTGGTATAAGATTTTCTCGCATATGTACGTACTTGTTCGGGTACGGCGGGGCCCGTCCCGTCATATGATTACGTTTTTGTTCGTGAGGTACGTAGACATGTGGTGTGGGTTCTGTATATGTTTCGTGAGATTTGCGTACGTTTAGAGTTTATCTATGTTTTGTGACGGCCCTATCGGCCTTCGTGCGGCATGCCCACTTGTCCTTGTTAAATTATTATCTCTGTTTATCTTTAATATTTTGCTAATTCAGTTTAAGGTACGTACGAGTGCCCAACTAGGGCACGTGTCGCGGCCTACGGAGTTGGGTCGTGACACATACTCGGTACATTGTTTTGTACTGACGTCCCTTTTGCCGGGAGCGCTGTGTTTATGCCTGCAGGTTCAGGTAACCAGATAGGCGATCCAGCTCAGTAGGTCTTCTACTCGGCTGCAGTCAGTGCGCTCCACTTGGTTCGGAGCTGCAGTCCCTTTGGGTATGCTATTTTGACACATATATATATGGGTATGATGGGGCCTTGTCCTGTTCTTTCTACAGCTCGTGTTCCATAGAGGTCTGTAGACAGTTGTATGTAGTTGGGATGTTATGTAGCCTTGTCGGCTCTCATTTTTTTGTACAGCATATGTAGCAGTCTAGTCGGCTTGCACTATTATCCTCAGTACGTATGTATATTGTCACACCCTTGATCCGATAGGGTGTGATGGGTACTCGACCCTTACCTAGGGCCGAGCGAACCCACAGACTTTCGTAATACGCACAATCATACTGGGCCCACAAAACCTAACATAAGCACACAATGAATTTTTTTTTTTTTGAAACAAACATGCCTTTCGTTCTATCGAAACAGACAAAATCTGTAACATACAAAACTGGTAGCACAATACGTCATAATACATCGGCTTACATAGCCGATTACAAAACTGACATCTTATACACACGGCTAGGGGTGGCAAACGGGTGGGTCGAGTCGGATATGGGTCGGGTCGAAAATGGGTTGACAAAAAACGGATCGTTATCCGACCCGCCCATATTTAACACGGTTAAAAAATGGGTTACCCGTCGGATAATATGGATATCCATATTATCCAAATTATCCAAAGCTACTTCAAAGATGTTGGCTTCATGTAGCCAATATGGAGAAGATTAATTTACCATTTTGTCCACAAATCCAATCCCTAGCACATAGTTGCACCTCAACATTGTGGGAAAAGTAGAACTTCGAACCTTTTCAATGACACGACCTCAAAGAAAATCTTTTTTGGAAAATATCCCCCCAACCCCACCCCCCACCACCCACTCCCCAACCAAATCCCAGCCCCACCCAACGATCACCCTCGAACACACTTCATCTTCACCTACCCACCCCAACTCCATCCTATCCCACACCACCGCTCCACCCAACCCTCACCCACCCCCCTCCCAAAGCGTCTATTTCATATATGACTACTTTGTACTTTGAAGACAACCCCCAAAAAGTGACTATGTTTGTAAACTAGCCATTTTTTAAAAGTGACAAAAATGGCTATTTTTGTAAATTGACCATTTTATAAAGTGACATAAAAATGGTTATTTTTGCAAAAAATTATTTCTTGGAAAACGAGTAAAATGCAAATTTGCAAAATAAGCAACTTTTTTGTCATTTTTCAAAAAATGGCCACTTTACAAAAGTAGACATTTTTGTGCCACTTTAAAAAAATGGCTACTTTACAAAATTGACCACTATCTTGGAAATGGCACATTTCGAAAATGGTTATTTTAATACTTTCACAAAGATGCTATTTTAAAAAATGGCTACTTTTGCAAAGCAGTTAGTTTTTAAAGTAACTACTTTCACAAAATGATTATTCATGAAAATTGACTACTTTCAAAAAGTGACTATTTTTACAAAGTGACTATTTTCTTAAGTGAATACTTTTGCAAAACGACTATTTTTGAAAAGTAGCTACTTTTCGCAAGTAATATTTTGAAAAAGCGGCTACTTTTGTAATGTCATTACTTTTGCAAAGTTGCTATTTTTGAAAGTTACTACTTTCACAAAATGTCTAGTTTTGCAAAGTTGAGAGATAGGGGTGGTGGTGGGGAGGTGAGAGGTAAGGGTTGGGGGTAGGTGGTGATAGGGAGAGGGGGTGGGCTGGGTGGTTATAGGGGTGGGGAGGGAGGTAGTGGGAGGTGGGGGTAGGAGGGGATGGTTAAGGAACTTGTTTTCTAGAGAAAATATTTTTCAAAACATTTTGACCAACCAAACATGGGAAAATGGGAAACATTTCCTTCATACCAAACACACTCTATATGTTGTGGGTTTTATCCATTTTACCCATTAATTTACCCATATTTTAAGTGGATAATATGGGTTGACTCATATGGACCCATATTAAATGGATAGGGTATCCAACCCATTTAAAATGGGTTGGATCGAAAACGGATAACCATATTTTTAACCCATTTTGCAACCTCTACACACGACGCGTACGCAAAGTCTCTACCACAACTTCGTATACCATACAAAATCACTCGACTCGGCGCGCTCCGGAGGAAATGGAGCTCGCCAATCCGGTGGAACATCTTCGATAACATCATCTACTCATCTGCAGGTACACGCGGCATAAACGCGGCCAGAAGAGAGGTCGATACGGAATATGTGCGCATGCAAAGCAGAAAATACAGAAACGAAATTATAATCGAAGTACGAAGTACAGAAAATGAGCGTATTAACCAGAATACCAAAGTACTTGCACCTGACATACAAATCATACATAAGGAGTTCAGAAGACCAATAGGATAATTAAATACCGAAACGAAGTCACCAACCGTGAGTAAGGTACGCGACGTGAGCATAATAACCCAAATACCAAAATACTTAACTCCGAAATACAAATCATACATAAGCAATACAGAAGACAACTATAACCATCAGAATGTCTAAAATACTTAACTTTATTTTGAAAAACGTTTTTGTCTCACATATACGGGAAATAGAACATATCATATAAACTGATGTTAACCGAATGCCGAGAAACGTACGGCCCGATCCATAATCAATATGATAACCACAAACATACCGTAGTGCATCATAACATCATGATCGATCATATGAGATGCCATTAGCGATGTGGGATTGGCCTAAACCAATGTGGGATTGGCCTAAACCAATGTAGGATTGACCTAAACCAATGTGGGATTGGCCTAAACCAGTGTGGAATTTTGCCTCATTGCTGGGTTTGCCCCACCATTGGGTTTGCCCCCAAGCTCGATTCCAAAATCACATATTCCAGAATCCATACATATAACATGTAGCATGACATACATACACAGTACCCGACCGAAAGGGGCTCGGCGTACCGGACACACCATAGCAGCATCATAATACACACAATAACATAACCGGCCCGAGACTTGGCGAAAATGTAGCCACAGAATGCATGAACGAAATTATAAGTAACCATATGCATACAAAACACTTACAAAGACCCAGTAGAATGTTCAAAACGAACTGTTACTTATAAGCCAAAACAGTAGCCAAATCAGCCTTTAGAAACCATAACTACGTATCGGAATCATAAGTCTACGAATCATTTTTTTTTTCAGACTCAACAGACAAATATATATAGTCATATGATCATATTCGGGGGTCGAAAAGGTAGTCATATTACGCTTTTCTCAAAAATAGGTCATTAGAACCAAACGTAGAAAGTCGAGGAACCCACGGGCGAGCATTAACCCAAAGCCGGCCGATGAAAATAATAATCATTTTACACTATAGAAAATTTTACGGACGTTTCCTGACAATCCCAGATCATATGCGGAAGCCAAAGTGAAAACAGTGTTAAGTCTTCCCCAAAGGTCATTAAGAATAAGCATAGAAAAGCCGCGGGCCCCACGGACGAGCGTCGGCCCATCCGGGCCGCCTACGAAAATCATAGTCATCATATGTTACCAAATCATTATTACAAACTTAAAGGGTAAGTAAACTGATCGTTCTTGAAATCGGAATAATAGTCAAATCATATTCTTTCAAAAAAATCGTCAAAGTACATAAAAGAAAGTCGCGGGGCCCACGGACGGGTGCCAATCCCATCCGAGCCCGACTACGAAGTTGGGGGAACGTTATGCCTTATGAAGTTACCTATTAAGTTTCGGGGCGTCCGGGCTCGTATGCGAAAGTTACGGGCGTTTGAAGTTCGGGACTCTTTTTTTTGTAGCAAAAACTCTTTATAAGACTTTTGAAATTCAATCATACAAAGATACATAAACCATAGCTTGTCCACATAAGGGTGACAACATCAAAAACAAATAAATAATTAAGTTACCTTCCAAAATCCGATGACCAAATATATTTATTAACATCGGAAAGTGCAGAAACAGGTTTCGGATTTGTCGGAATTAGTATACGAAAGTTACAACCTTCTGAAATCGTTCTTATGTGTCAAAACGTATTATCAAACTCAATGAAGTAGTTAAAATAACTATTTTATAGTAATCAGAGTGATGGTCAAAAGTTCTCTTTTTAAAATCACACAAATATACCAAACAGGGCGACATAGGGAGATCTCGGAATGCGTGGGCCCCATCTCGGTTAAATTGAGGCGGCGTACCCCAACTATGGTCGTTAGGCCTTACGGGTCATATACAAAGGATTCTAGGCCCTCGATATCATTTGGGCAAGCTACGGATGTTTAAGCACTTATTTCCACAAAAAGACATTTTCAATTCAATTTTTGAATGGAAAGGGCCAAAATGAAGCTCGGATTCCGAGGAGTAGAGTCGTCCCCAAAGCTCGTATCTTAGCCTAACATACCTAGGACATGCCAAGAGAAGGAAAGAGCAAGCTTTACATACCTTTTCCGCTTTTTACGCTATTCCGATTCAAGTCCCAAACTCTCAAAATGCACAATTGGTCATGTTTACCAAATGTTAATCATAGGTCTTAAGAATTCAAGGTTCAATTAGCAATTGTCTATGGAATTTTCGGCAGCATTTCCCCTGTAAGTATACCATCCCGAGAATCTAACTCGGCCAATTTAACCACAACAAACCCGAGAATGGAACTTGGCCACATTATCAACAACAACACCAACGATCATGCCAACAACATCAACAATCAATTCAAGAATATTTCAAACAATTCACATAATATTCCAAACAACCCCAAACGACCTACCACTTTACCCAAGACTTTCTAAATTCCACAAGAACATTAATAATCTATACTTCAACAATATCCTTCATTCTTATAATCATAAGAAACCATATTAATATCACATTAACTTCTTCCATAATCCACAAACGATTTCCGTTTCACTTCAAATTATTAAATCTTCATTCAACATCATAGAACTCACTACAACAACAATTAGAATACTAGGTGAAATTAGTTCATCACTTCCACACAATACAACACACACACGGCCTACATCACACTTTGCAGCCCCAACTCCCACATCACAACTTCATTTCCAAATTTCCAAACCTTCATTTAACAACATGGAATCCACAACACAACAACTAAAATATCAATTAGAATCAATTCACCATAACTTGCCAAACCACCTTCACATTCGGCCACCTGACTACGAACATATTTTTATAAATTTTCATCCATTCCTATACCTTTGAACAACAACCAAGATACCAAATAAAAGTGATTCATTCTCTTCCATACCATACCATAACCACACGGCCACAACATATATCCATTTTTTCATGATTTCCATTCATCTCTACATACCACAACATACAAATCTTTCATAACATATAAGAGAAGATTAATTCTTACCTTTTTCTCTTGATTTTCCTCTTGTCTAGAATTGTGAACTTGCAACAAAGAGAAGTTTTCTTGCCTCGACAATTATGCCATGTTAAAGAGGACCTTTGAATTAGTAGGAATACTAGAAGAAAATATTTTTGGACAAGATTTCAAGGGGTATTTTCCCTCTCTTTGCCGAATGGCCATGGTTTTCTCTCCGCTTCTTCTTTTTTTTTTTTTTCTCAACACTTCTTGAATTTTCTTTGGCACATGGAATGAATTAATTCATCCATGTGCAATATATGCCCTCATGTGGGGCATGGCCCACACCCATGTGCATGGCACATGCCCCCTTGTTTTTATTTTCTTTCTTCTTCTTTTTTTCTCATGAACAAATAATTTACTAATTCCAATTCTACCCTTAACCTTTCCACAACATTACCATAAACTCTTTTGCAAATTTCCATTTTTACCCTTAACCTTTTTCAATATTTCCACACTAATGACATCCATGATTCATACTTTCATAAGCAACTTATGCATTAAACAAGATCACAATATAGCTTTGCCCTTAACTTTTTGCAACTATCTCGAATCATCCGAACGTACGAAATACGGGCTATAACATCCTCCCCCCCTTTAGAACATTCGTCCTCGAATGTTCAGCTGGTCTTATAGAGTCTTGTAATGCTTCGGGGGGTCCCTCCTATAGTCATCCTTTCTTGCATGCCCGTTCCTTATAATCGAGCTTCCTGGTTTTCACATGAATCCTTATTCCGGGTCATAGGTTTCCTAATCCGCTGCGCCGACTCATCATCCTTGTTTTTCTCAAGTCGTTTCTTGACACAAGTATACTTGTTTTTGATGTCTTCATATTGATGCTCACTTCATCCATCGTTATATATATATTTTTTTGGCTCTCTAGTATGAATTCATTACAATCGTAATTGAGTATCGACTCACGTCGACGATCCGTGTAAGTTCATAACATGTACTCTCATGCGCCTTATAATTAATGGGTCATAAACTATTTTCTTGTATCAAACGAACCCTTTTGTTTCCTCCATAGACACTACGTTCTTTCTTTCTTTCAAAAAAAATTCCAAAGCGCAATCGTTGATACTTGTATTACAATAGTCGCTGTTGTCCAAAATATCCTTTGAACCTCATCGTTTCTCTCCATTGTCCGTTTTGGATTTAGCTTGTATCTATTTTCTGTTCCTCTATTGTTCTTCAAACTTCGTCCGCGTACGCAGTACGGCGTAGGTTTTACAAGGGATTCAAATCATAGTACAAACATATCATACTTCAAATTGGCCTAAGGCATTCTCTTAAGGTCCGAACATCGTTGTATTAGAACCTCCGATCTTAACACGTAGCAAAATGCGGCAACTTACTTTGTAACACTTATCTTGTTTACTTTTGTTGTCACTCGGACTTTGTACCCTTACTTGATCAATACTTTCTGTCCGTAGTAAGCGGTTCGGGACTCACACTTTGCCATCAATACAATCACATATGACATACCATACATATATATAATTACCATCCACTAACCCGCATAATGACATCATTCAAGCCTATCCAAATTCTAGTGACGCACTTTCTTTCTTTTTACCGGTATAATCCGCCCGTCCTATGCGATTCCTTAAGGTTTCTGCCCATTCATGGACTCTAATCTTCCTTAAATAACTCTACTTCCTCGTTGGCTTCTTACGTCGAGATTTGTAAAACTTTCGAAAAACTTCCCAGGGGGTCACCCATCCTCAAATTTCTCCCACCTTAGCACGCTTAACCTCGAAACTTTGATGAAATTCAGAGCCTTAATATGGTATAATCGCGTCCGCTTCGTCGTATGACCCTTATTACATGATTTGAAACAAGTCGAGGTCTTACGGGTTCCGAGACACCGTGTAACACGTCTTTTCCTTCACAATTACTATTTTTCCCTTCACAATGCTTGTACTTTTTCTCGATATGGGCCGTGCTCGTAACTTAGTCAAAACTTACCAGGACCATTGGCATGGCCTTCCAAGGCATATTTCGAATCTGTATCTTATTCCTCTGTGTTTCTAGGAAAATTTTGGCGAGAGGTTCCTGCGTAACTATTACTATCTCAAAACTCGTTCCACGAGAAAATACCAACAATGCCTCACGGGGCCAACATACATATATGTATACTATATCATGTCGCGACCATACGGGGCTTTCAATATTATTAGTGGTACGAAATAATGAGCATACCTCGTATGCCTGACTCGATCGGCACTTTTTGTTACACTTTCTTATTCACTTTCCTTTTAATCTTCAACTTTGTATTCCAATTTGTACCTCGATATTTTGCCCAACATATATTTTTCATATCTTAGCTTACCTGCATGCTTTGTAACTTCCGACATCATCAGTCACTTTCCTGTATCGATGTCATTCTTCTGCTGCAATCAAAAGTTAGTACCGGGAATCTCATTTCCTGTGACTTGGCTCTATGGCACGATCTAAGAAGTGAAAGAAGAGTAACCATCCTAGATGCCCCGTAGCCTCCTGTTTATAAGTGTGGCGCGCTACACACCATAAACAAGACTCTACTGGACATGACTTTGCAGACAACCCCTAGGACGAACTGCTCTGATACCACTTGATGTTATAGCCCGTATTTCGTACGTTCGGATGATTCGAGATAGTTGCAAAAAGTTAAGGGCAAAGCTATATTGTGATCTTGTTTAATGCATAAGTTGCTTATGAGTATGAATTGTGGATGTCATTAGTGTGGAAATATTGAAAAAGGTTAAGGGTAAAAATGGAAATTTGCAAAAGAGTTTATGGTAATGTTGTGGAAAGGTTAAGGGTAGAATTGGAATTAGTAAATTATTTGTTCATGAGAAAAAAAGAAGGAGAAAGAAAATAAAAACAGGGGCATGTGCCATGCACATGGGTGTGGGCCATGCCCACGAGGGCATATATTGCAGATGGATGAATTAATTCATTCCATGTGCCAAAGAAAATTCAAGAAGTGTTGAGAAAAAAAAAAGGAAGAAGGAGAGGAGAAAACCATGGCCATTCGGCCAAAGAGAGGGGAAAATACCCCCTTGAAATCTTGTCCAAAAAATATTTTCTTCTAGTATTCCTACTAATTCAAAGGTCCTCTTTAACATGGCATAATTGTTGAGGCAAGAAAACCTCTCTTTGTTGCAAGTTCACAATTCTAGACAAGAGGGAAAATCAAGAGAAAAAGGTAAGAATTAATCTTCTCTTATATGTTATGAAAGATTTGTGTATGTTGTGGTATGTAGAGATGAATGGAAATCATGAAAAAATGGATATATGTTGTGGCCGTGTGGTTATGGTATGGTATGGAAGAGAATGAATCACTTTTATTTGGTATCTTGGTTGTTGTTCAAAGGTATAGGAATGGATGAAAATTTATAAAAATATGTTCGTAGTTGTGGTGGCCGAATGTGAAGGTGGTTTGGCAAGTTATGGTGAATTGATTCTAATTGATATTTTAGTTGTTGTGTTGTGGATTCCATGTTGTTAAATGAAGGTTTGGAAATTTGGAAATGAAGTTGTGATGTGGGAGTTGTGGCCGTGCAGTGTGTGATGTAGGCCGTGTGTGTGTTGTATTGTGTGGAAGTGATGAACTAATTTCACCTAGTATTCTAATTGTTGTTGTAGTGAGTTCTATGATGTTGAATGAAGATTTAATAATTTGAAGTGAAACGGAAATCGTTTGTGGATTATGGAAGAAGTTAATGTGATATTAATATGGTTTCTTATGATTATAAGAATGAAGGATATTGTTGAAGTATAGATTATTAATGTTCTTGTGGAATTTAGAAAGTCTTGGGTAAAGTGGTAGGTCGTTTGGGGTTGTTTGGAATATTATGTGAATTGTTTGAAATATTCTTGAATTGATTGTTGATGTTGTTGGCATGATCGTTGGTGTTGTTGTTGATAATGTGGCCAAGTTCCATTCTCGGGTTTGTTGTGGTTAAATTGGCCGAGTTAGATTCTCGGGGATGGTATACTTACAAGGGAAATGCTGCCGAAAATTCCATAGACAATTGCTAATTGAACCTTGAATTCTTAAGACCTATGATTAACATTTGGTAAACATGACCAATTGCAGATTTTAGAGAGTTTGGGACTTGAATCTGGAATAGCGTAAAAAGCGGAAAAGGTATGTAAAGCTTGCTCTTTCCTTCTCTTGGCATGTCCTAGGTATGTTAGGCTAAGATACGAGCTTTGGGGACGACTCTACTCCTCGGAATCCGAGCTTCATTTTGGCCCTTTTCCATTCAGTAAAATTGAATTGAAAATGTCTTTTTGTGGAAATAAGTGCTTAAACATCCGTAGCTTGCCCAAATGATATTGGAGGGCCTAGAATCCTTTGTATATGACCTCGTAAGGCCTAACGACCATAGTTGGGGTACGGTGCCTCAATTTAATCGAGATGGGGCCCACGCATTCCGAGATCTCCCTATGTCGCCCTGTTTGGTATATTTGTGTGATTTTGAAAAGAGAACTTTTGACCATCACTCTGATTACTATAAAATAGTTATTTTAACTACTTCATTGAGTTTGATAATACGTTTTGACACATAAGAACGATTTGAAGGTTGTAACTTTTTCGTATACTAATCCGACAAATCCGAAACCGTTTTCTTCGCACTTTCCGATGTTAATAAATATATTTGGTCATCGGATTTTGGAAGGTAACTTAATTATTTATTTGTTTTTGATGTTGGAACCCTTATGTGGACAAGCTATGGTTTATGTATCTTTGTATGATTGAATTTCAAAAGTCTTATAAAGAATTTTTGCTACAAAAAAAAGAGTCCCGAACTTCAAACGCCCGTAACTTTCGCATACGAGCCCGGATCGCCCCGAAACTTAATAGGTAACTTCATAAGGCATAACGTTCCCCCAACTCTCGTAGTCGGGCTCGGATGGGATTGGCACCCTTTCGTGGGCCCCGCGACTTTCTTTATGTACTTTGACGATTTTTTTGAAAGAATATGATTTGACTATTATTCCGATTTCAAGAACGATCAGTTTACTTACCCTTTAAGTTTGTAATAATGATTTGGTAATATATGATGACTATGATTTTCGTAGGCGGGCCCGGATGGGGCTGACGCTCGTCCGTGGGACCCGCGGCTTTTCTATGCTTATTCTTAATGACCTTTGGGGAAGACTTAACACTGTTTTCACTTTGGCTTCCGCATATGATTCGGGATTGTTGTGAAACGTCCGTAAAAGTTTCTATAGTGTAAAATGATTATTATTTTCATCGGCGGGCCCGACTTTGGGTTAACGCTCGCCCGTGGGTTCCTCGACTTTCTACGTTTGGTTCTAATGACCTATTTTTGAGAAAAGCGTAATATGACTACCTTTTCGACCCCCGAATATGATCATATGACTATATATATTTATCCGTTGAGTACGAAAAAAAAAATGATTCGTAGACTTATGATTCCGATACGTAGTTATGGTTTTTAAAAATTTGATTTGGCTCTTGTTTTGGCTTATAAAACGAGTTCGTTTTGAACATTCTACTGGGTCTTTGTAAGTGTTTTGTATGCATATGGTTACTTATGATTTCGTTCATGCATTCTGTGGTTACATTTTCGCCAAGTCTCGGGCCGGTTATGTTATTGTGTGTATTATGATCTTCTTGTGCTATGGTGTGTCCGGTACGCCGAGCCCCTTTCGGTCGGCATGTGTATGTATGTCATGCTACATGTTATATGTATGGATTCTGGAATATGTGATTTATTGGAATCAGAGCCGGTGGTGGGGCAAACCCAATGGTGGGGCAAACCCAGCGATGAGGCAAAATTCCACACTGGTTTAGGCCAATCCCACATTGGTTTAGGCCAATCCCACATCGGTTAATGGCATCTCATATGATCGATCATGATGTTACGATGCACTACGGTATGTTTGTGGTTATCATATTGATTATGGATCGGGTCGTACGTTCCTCGGCATTCGGTTAACATCAGTTTATATGATATGTTCTATTTCCCGTATATGTGAGACAAAAACGTTTTTCAAAATAAAGTTAAGCATTTTGGACATTCTGATGGTTATAGTTGTCTTCTGTATTGCTTATGTATGATTTGTATTTCGGAGTTAAGTATTTTGGTATTTGGGTTATTATGCTCACGTCTGCGTACCTTACTCCGGTTGTGACTTCGTTTCGGTACTTCTAATTATCCTATTGGTCTTCTGAACTCCTTATGTATGATTTGTATGTCAGGTGCAAGTACTTTGGTATTCTGGTTAATACGCTCATTTTCTGTACTTCGTACTTCGATTATAATTTCGTTTCTGTATTTTCTGCTTTGCATACTCAGTACATATTCCGTACTGACCCCCTTTCTTCGGGGGCTGCGTTTCATGCCACGCAGGTACCCACATATGAGTAGATGATGTTATCGGAAGACGTTCCAACCGGATTGGCGAGCTCCATTTCCTCCGGAGTGCGGCCGAGTCAGAGTGATTTTGTATGGTATCTGAAGTTGTGGTAGAGACTTTGCAGACAGTGCCGTGTGTATAAAATGTCAGTTTTGTAATCGGCTATGTAAGCCGATGTATTATGACGTATTGTGCTACCAGTTTTGTATGTTACAGATTTTGTCTGTTTCGATAGAACGAAAGGCATGTTTGTTTAAAAAAAAAAAAATTTCATTGTGTGCTTATGTTAGGTTTTGTGGGCCCAGTATGATTGTGCGTATTACGAAAGTCTGTGGGTTCGCTCGACCCTAGGTAAGGGTCGAGTGCCCATCACACCCTATCGGATCAAGGGTGTGACATATATATATATATATATATATATATATATATATATATATATATATATATATATATATATATATATATATATATATACTGTTTGTAAGTTCTTAATGCAGAGTCTGATGTGTTAAACTTACAGGAGTCAGTATAGCTCAGTTATAAACTATATAAGGGCCACCCTATTGCTCAATGAGATCCAGGTACAAGTTTAGGGGTGCTTGGTCAGTAGAGGTGGGGCACTCGTCACGACTCATCAGCTTAGGTCGTGACAGAAGTGGTATCAGAGCAGTTCTGTCCTAGGGTTGTCTATAGACCGGGTCCAGTAGAGTCTTGTTTATAGGTGTGAAGCGTGCCATACTTATAAACAGGAGGTAACGCGGGGCATTTAGGAATGATTGACCTTTCTATCTATCTTAGATGGTGCAGTAGAGCTAGAGTCTAGGAAAGATCGTTCCTGACCCTCTTTTCCTGTTAGATAAGTGCAGATTGATATAGATGAAGAGGACGGTTCCTGATAGTAGGGGTGCAAGGAAAGCCCCCAGGGTGGACTCCGGACCACGGGTACCAGGAAAGATTAGGAGGAGTCGTAGTTACTCCATTGAGTCAGATCCTTCTGAGAAGATGATTGAGACAACTCCCCCAGAGCCTGTGACTTCTATAGAGGAGGATCCGTCAGAGGATAGCTATGAGACGGACCTCTGAGGGTTCGTATAAGACACCAGTGGAGCAGGAGGCTCCTGGGCTGCACCAGATTTGGTCCCTCCAGTTTCTCCTATGATTGAACATTACGTCAGAACAGCCACGAGTGAAAGTGTTACGGAGGTATCTAGCCCTCTGTCTTGGCCTTCAGTCAATCAGGAGCTGCCAGAGTATTCGTATCCTTCGGATTATAATGGGGGAGATGAGGATGGTCAGACGAGTAGAAGGTGGGAGGATGATGAAAGGGATATTTCACTTCACAGTTCCCAAGACCAGGATCAGGACAGGCCGGTTACAAGTATATAGGTCTTCTTATTGAAACTCCTTATGTTATGTGGTGATTATTATGGGATATTATCTAATGGTTGACAAATAGGGATTTTAACGAAATCGGTAACTGAAGTATTTATGGGTAATTGTGACTAAGACATTTCTGCTACCATTAGGAACTCCGGGACTAGGAATGAAAAGCAGTCGCGTGTGTTGACTTGTGGTTATGAAAATTTTCTAGATATTGGAAGTTTCACAGGTTACGATAGTATTTATCCAACCAGGAAAGTAAGAGGCTATTCCAGCTTTGGAGGAAATGCATTACAGGGTTTTATTTGGATTTCTCATTAGAACTTCAAATTGGTTTTTAAAGATATGCGATAAAAGACCATGCAACAATAAAAAGGACAGATGTGATCCTTATAAGAAGGTTTACCTTGATTTTTCAGACAGACGTGGTGAAGGTGTTATATCCCGCATTTTGTACGTCGGAATATTTTAAGACAATCGCGGGAAGTTAAGGGCAAGGCCATTCTTCGGTGTTGTTTGAATGCGCAAGTCGCTTGTAAATATTATGGGCATGGAAGATTGAGGGCGAATGCGGAATTTAGAAGTTTCTAATAATTCATGATTTATTGGAGAAGCCATTGTGGCCGTGGGCCCCACTTATGCATTGGCCATTTGTTGCAAACCATGTAATAAAACATGTGGTCCCCTTATGCTTTAGTGGCCAAAACACATTTGTGGAAAAAGGATGACAAGGCAAGACAAGTAAGTCATCTTTTGTGACTTGGAGAATTCTAGAAATTTGAAGAAGATTTGGAGGAAAAGAAATAAAAAGAAGAGAGAAAATGAGAGCACATGGCCGGCCATGTGCATGGTCATGTGCTATGTAAATATATATATATGGCTAAGTCATGAGAAAGGGACCAATTCATCATTTTAGCTCTAGAAAATTCAAGAAGTTGGAGAGAAAGAAAGAAAAGAGAGAGGGCACCATTCGGCCAAGCAAGCTGGCCGAAGATGGTCCTTAAGTTTGGTGGTGAGAAATAATTTTCTTCAAGCTTTTATACTAATTAGAAGGTCCTCTACGACATGGAATGGTTGTTGGAACAAGAAAGTCATTCGTTGTTGCGATATGAAGTCTTAGCCGAGAGGAAAAGGTGAAGGAAAGAAGGTGAGTTTTGATCTTCTTTACACATTTTATAGATGCTTGTACGTGTGTAGAGTGTAGAAATGAATGAAACTCATAAAGTTATGGTGTTGTATGGTGTGGCCGTGTACATGTTGTTGGTGAAGGTATGATGAACAAGTTCTATTTAATGTTTGGTTGATGTTGTTATGGATGGTTTGCATATGTTTGGCATGTAGAAATGAATGGAATTCATGGAATTATGTAAATTGAAACTTGGCCGTGTAGGGGCTGTTTTTGGTAGAATATAATGAATTCATTTTATATAGTATTTTGGTTGTTGATTGTTGTAGATTATGTGATGAAAATGAAGGTTTGATGACTCAAGTTGAAGTTATAGTTGTGTGGGCTGATTTGGAGCTTAATGTGATGTTAATATAGTTTCTTGAATTTATGAAAATATTGTTGAAGACGTATGGAATTGTTGACATAAGTCTATGAATTTGAAAGTAGAAAATGTGTTATGAATGTTTCTTGTTGAAGATGGGGGATTCGGGTAGCTTTGGATTATTATAAGTATTATGGTTTTGTTAGAATAATTGTTGGCATTATTGTTGATAGTTTGGCCGGGTTGAATTCCCGGGGTTGTTGTTGATTGAAATTAGCCAAGTTGAACTTGGTGGGATGGCGCATTTACAGGGGAAATGCTGTCGAAATTTCTGTAGGCAAGTGTCAATTCAAGATTTAACCTCTAAAGGTTCTAATCACTATTTGGTATACGTGGCCAATTTGTAGATTTTGGTGGATTTGGAACTTGAATTTGGAGTCGCGCATGAGGCGGAAAAGGTATGTAAGACTTTACTTTCCTTCTTTGGCATGTCTTAGATATAATAGGCTTGAAAAAGTGTCTCGGGGACTATTCTAATCCTAGAAATCCGAGATTGAAATTGGTTACTATTCGTTCAGTAGAATTGAAGTAAATGTTCATGAATAGTTGAAAGAAATGTCTAAACACCTAGAACTTGCATGAATAAGATCCGACTACCCTAAACCTCTCATAGGTAATGTTATGAAATGTATCACACGTAAATTGTGTACGCCGCCTCATTCGACCGAGGTGGGCCCACTATTCCCAAATTCCTTTCTATCGTCCCGTTTGGTTTGTCTCCGTACTATAGCTAGTGGAAGTTCTTGGTTATCATTCCGACCATAAAACAATAGTTGTTTTAATTAAACCCTTGACCCCAAAGCATGATTTTCCTTACTAAAAGTTTACAAGTGTTTTCCAAAATATTCACTTTTCTTCAAAAACCAAGTTTTACAATAATGAAAGTTCTTATGACTAAAACAATGACTATGATTCTATGATGATCATGATGTGGTCAAATATGAGAAAATGACTATGACACGACATGACATGACATGATATGCTACGACATGATTTGATATGAGATGACATGCTATGACAGGGCACGATATGCTATGATATGACATGATGTGATATGATATGGTACGAGATGACATGTTCTATGTTCTCTTAATGTTATTCTCGTTGGTAGTCTCGCCTTATGATTATCGATCCTTGAGGTGAGACAAAGCGCCATGATTACTCCATAATGCGATCGGAGGTTTCCGACCTTACGTCCCTCCGACGAGTACATGACTTTCTTTGGGCTCATCATGCCATACCCGTATATGGGTTGGGGGGATGGGATACGTGTACATGAGGGAATGGGAAGGGATACATGTTCATTGCCACCAGTCGGTCACGGGCGTTATCATCCCGGACGCGGGATGCCCGATCGCCGGATTTATGGGCGAGCCGACGTATTTCGGCGCTATGTGGGTGAGCGGCTTGTTCGGCGCTATGATACCATATGACCAAACAAGCATGCATGGCATCCGCCCCCGTGGGCACTCATATGCAGTCACGCCTTTACATGATATGTTCCATATGTACAAAATACGGCTTACATGATATGTTCCACGTACACAGTCACATGCTTACACATGATATGTCCTATATGTACAAAGTTACTGTTCTATATGTACAAACTTACTCCCTTACACACGATATGTCTTATATGTACACGAGATACTCCCTTCTACATGACATGCTCTACGTCTCCATACTGTTATTGCACATGACCATGTCTCCTTCTATGTTACCACCCATGTCTTACATACTCAGTACATTACTCGTACTGACGCCCCTTTTTGTGGGCGCTGCGTTTCATGCCGCGGCAGTACACCGTACGAGTAGAAGCCATTACGGGAGACGTTCCGGCGGATTGGCGAGCTCCACTTCATTCGAGTGTTGCCGAGACGGCAGTGGCTACGCTACCGTATCCGGAGTAAAGTTAGAGACTTTGCGGCGGTAGCCATGAGTCTAGAGTGACAGTTTTGAAACCGCCCGCCGGCCGATATGTTTATTATACATTATGTTACGGGTGTCCTTGCGCTTACGTACCGTGCCTAGTTTGAAAAACGTCAAAAGATTTTGAAAATTTTACTATGTATTTTACTATCATTTGTTTTGAGGATCCAAAGAGAATATTTACGTAGCAAGAGTCGGCCGGGTTCGCTCGCTCCGAGTATGGGGTCGGTGCCCATCACACCCTAGTAAGATCGGGGTGTGACAGAAGGTCACTTGACGATAGAAAAAAATAAGAACAATATCGGCTTATGAATAAAAGGAAAGAAGAGTAGGTGTTCGAGTGGAGACCATTCATTAAGTCTATATTGCCAGAAGGGAAATTAGGAGCATATGAGTCTTACGAGTAGAATTTTAAATGACCGTGAGGTATGAGTCTGGCTAGCTAGGCAAAAAGAGGGAAGGTGTATTAAAGCCACCGATTCAGAATAATTTTAAACAGCATTGGGATATTTTGTAAGTGAGGCATTCATAAGCGATGTAAACGATAACTCATGTGTGGCCACATTAAATATTATGCGTGCCCTTATGATTGACCTTACGATATGCTAAATGTATTGATTGAGCTGGGTATTGAAGTTAAAGTAGCAAGCGCTAGAGGGCAGATTGATATTGTTCCCTCCGAATGTTAAAGTTGGATGATCATGATGCAATAATATTAGGGAGAACAAGAGAAGTGTAAGCAAGGGAAGTATGTTGCTAGAAAGAGTCAAGTAAAGTTTCCGAGAAAAGGATTAAGGCGGCGGTAGAGGCGAAGAGCCATTCGGATAAATTTTTAAAGTAAGTAAGCAGGAAGGATAGAGTATGGGATCTTGATAAACAGGATTGAAGTATAATAATGATGGGTATGGATATAACCTGAGAAAGAGTAATCAGGTTTTATGGAAGGTGTCAAGGGATTTCTGACTCTTAAGGTACATCCGAAAGGATAAATATGAAGCCATATTGATACATTCATCTAGAAAACGGAAACCCCCCCCCCCAAAGACGATTTTAGAAATAGAAAGGATTTATACTTCTAATAGAATATTCTACGAATTCCAGGGCCAATGCTATAGAATGACAAGTGGGGAAGAGCACTTTATGAGCAAGGGAAGTCAAGAAAAACCCTAAGGGCGAAAGTAAGAAAGATGTACTAATGAATTGGTTAAGGGAAGTTGTGTAACCATCAAGGACAAAAGGAAGGTTAATAAGCTAATAAGTCTGGCGCAGGCAAAACATCGATAGTATGGGACAAGAGTCTTGATAAGGAGTATAGAAATTTGATTATAAAGAAAATAGAATGAATATACGAGGGATATGTATGAATATGGACAAGTTATGGCATCGAAAGGGAAGATAAGAAAGGGATAAAAGGAGGAAGAAACATAAATATTTTATAAGTATTTATCAGTAGGACAAGGATCGACAAGATATTGAAAGAATTATGACGCCTGACTATGGTACAACCACCTAGTAAAGAAAAACTACAGAACAGTATAAGCTGGGTAAATGAAAGAGTGGGTCGTGGGAAATAGATGCGATAGTACATTGACTTATGATGGTATTAGAAGAAGAAACCAGATTTGGGTGGCTAAAAGATAAGGTCAGTGTAGGATAGGGAACAAACAAAAATCTTCAATCGCAAAGGGTAAATAGGGGAAATGAGTATTTAAGGACTTTGAATATTTGTGCCACTGATAAACTCAAACAACAAACAAAGTATGCCAGACTATAGGGAGATTCATCGGGTAAGAATCAAGCGAAGGCCAAGAGTCCAAGAAGAATCTCAAAGGAAGTAATAAAGGGATGATGCGTCTGATTGGAACAAAGCTGGTGGCAATGAAACCTCACGAAACAAGCAAAATAATGGTTGTGCTAGATATCTATGATTGAAAACTACAGACAAAGGAAAGAGTAAAATGATTTGCACTCACTGCATGGTACGGAGCCTGGTTCAAATCTCGAAAAATTCCTAAATTTATCCCTAATTTATCAGCCGGACTAAGGATTAGCAACTTCAAGGATAAATTGAAAGAAGAGGATCGTTGAAGAAGAGATTCGAGATATTCTTTGTGCAAGTACAAGAATTACCGATAGCCCAGACCGAGCATAAGAAGCCTTATTAAAAGAAAAAAGAAAGAAAGAGAGAATCAAGTAAAGTGTATGGGTGGAAGGAAATTTCGGTATGTGGTAAGTACCGGGTAAACGAGCATATAAGAGTGTAAACGACTGAGGTCGAAGAGACAACGAGGATGATAAAGTATGAAGAACTAGTAGACAGACGGGTGATAAGAAAAAGGGATGACCGTGAGTATAAGCATAAATTTTAGCCACAAGAGAAGGAGAATAATAGTCAAGAATTGATTGGGTAAGAAATGCAATGTGAATGGGACAAATGAGCCTCTACAGCAGAGACAAGTTCCACCACAAGCAAGAAGAAGAAGACCAGTTCGAAGGGGACCCCCTGAGACTCAATGGATACCAAAAAGAGGGGGGAGAGGGGGGGGGGGTATAAAGCCATGAAGCAAATGGTACTGCAGTATGTAAAGTGGTAAAGCAAACTCAAGATACAGGAAAGGTGGCCATGGCTAGTAGAGAGCATGAGATAGCACCACAGAATTCACAGGATGCAAACCTTCTCAAAGACATAATGCAGGGACCTTGTCAATTTAGGACTATGCAGGTTGACATTGCAAAAACTACCAGGGCTAAAGCACCTGATACCCAAAGTCACATGATCATATGCTCTTGGAACATTAGAGGGCTTTTGGTAATGAATGGGAGGTAGCAACAAACTACACTCACTCTCCAAGAGGTAGAATCTAGATCTTTTGGAAACCTGCTAAAGTAGATGTAACTATCTTGAATACATATGGTCAGCTTATCTATTGCCATATCTAAGGTAAAAGCTATCTGTTTATGTGTGATGCTACTTTTGTGTATGGATATAATACTGTGGCTGAGAGAATAGAGTTATGGGAAAAACAAAGGCTAGTAGCAAGTACCACAATAGGACCCTGGGCAATACTAGGAGATTTTAATTCAGTCCTTTCCCATGATGACAGAGCTAATGGAGAATTGGTGAGCTAAGTCCAAACCGCTGACTATCAAAGTCGTATTGATGACATTCTGTGAGATACCAAGAAAGGGATAGCAATATACTTGGAGCAACAAAAGGGATGGTGATGCTAGAGTCTATAGCCACATTGACTGGGCATAGGGCAATGTTGATTGGTTTTAGCAGTATGGGAGCCTGGAAGCAGATTATTTAAACCCAGGGTGCTCAGATCACTCCTCTATCTATATCACAACATCAGTAGCATAGTTCCAACTCAGGAGACGATTTAGGCTACTAATTATGGTCAATCAGCAGTGCAACTTTAAACAAATGGTGGATAATATCTGGGGACAGCAGGTGCAAGGTGTGGCCATGTTTAGTGTATGGAAGAAATTGCAATCCATAGAACACCAGACTAGAACTATACAAAGGGAGTATAACTCAGTGGATAAGAAACTTATTCAAATAAAACGGGACCGTAACTCTATACTATGTCACATGATCTATTCAACCAGCAACTTATTGATCTTTGAAAGAGAAGCTGCAGGACAGCTAGAGAAATGGGAGGAGGTGAATGAAAAGATATTTAGATGTAAATCTCAGTAAGGCAATTTGATCAAACATGGGGACAAAAATTCAAAATACTTCTTTGCTCATTTAGAGGCTAGGCAGGTCAAGGAATAGATCTCATCTATATACAATGAACAAGGAGTAAAGCTCACTTTGATCCAATCCCTAGTACAACAAGAATTCATTAAATTCTTCCCAAACTCGGGGACAACCCTCAATTGCCATGCTTAAATATTGATTTAGTAAGGGCGGAAGGTGCTTTACAACGGAACAACAACAATTCTTTCTTCGTAACCGGTGACAAAACCGATGTGGAAAAAGTCGTATATGGATCCTTTCGTTGATAAAGCTCTAGGGGTAGATGGGTTTCCTGCAGAATTTTTCAAGCTACACTGGGATACTATAGGAGAAGAAGTGACAGCAACAGTATTACAATTCTTTAGCACAGGCAAGCTGCTTAAGAGTGTGAATACTACAACTGTGACATTGGTCCCTAAGGTCTCAGCCCCTAATTATGTGAAGGAATATAGACCAATAGCTTGTTCGTCGTTCAACCGTGCCTATAAGATAATATCTAAGATCATAAATCGCTAAACTCAAGAAGGTGGTGGATAGTCTAGTTAGCTCCTCCCAATCTGCTTTCATTAAAGGGAGGAACATATTAGACAGTGGCCGATAAGCACGTGAAATTTTGGCGAATGGTATACAAAAGGGGTATCGATGGTACATTATAAAAGTAGATATTAGAAAGGCCTATGACTCAGTAGAGTAGCCTTTCTTGAAGATGCTTCTCCTAGAGTTTGGGTTTCCTTATGCACTAGTTGAACTGATAATGGAGTGTGTGATAACAATTTCTTATTCCCTGCTTATCAATAGAGGCTTAACACCAGCTTTTAAAGCTAAGAAAGGCTTGAGACAAGGAGACCCAATGTCTCCTTACCTCTTTGTATTAGCTATGGATTATTTGCATAGATCATTTCAACAACTAAAAATAGAACCCCCAGTTCAAACACCACCCAAGATGTGCCAAGTTGAACTTATTTCATATTTGTTTTTCAATTTACATCTATTGATGTCAGTAGGCGTGACGCAACTTCCATTCACTTCTTATTCCAAGCATTCCAACATTTCTTTGATGTATCTGGGCTTCATGCCAATATGGAAAAAAGCTGCTTGTATATAGCTGGGGTGATTGATCTATTCAAGGCTCAGATCCTAGAGGAGTTGCACTTGACTGCTGGTGATTTGCCATTCCAATACTTAGGAGTCCCATTGTCTTCTAGGAAATTGACTATTAACCAATGCCTGCCTTTGGTGGAAAGGATAATTACAAGAGTCAAATGTTGGTCTACTAAATTCTTATCTTATAGTGGCAGACTTCAATTGGTCAAGAGTGTCTTATTTGAAATGCAGACATATTGGGGCTAACTCTTCCTACTCCCCAAGATGTCATTTCTATGGTTACCACAGTTTGTAGGACTTTCTTATGGACAGGGAGCAATCATTGTTCCAAAAAGGCCCTTGTAGCTTGGGTTATGATATGTAGACCAAAATCAGCTGGGGGATTAAATGTGCTAGATTTACTGACTTGGAACAAAGTTTCCATTAGCAAGTTATTATGGGCATTGGCTATGAAAAAGGATAAACTCTGGGTTTTGTGGATCCGTTCATTCTATATTAAAAGGCAAAATCTTAATACTATGCCAATACCAAAACAACCTTGCTGGATAGTTAGGAAGATATTTGAGGCTAGGAAATGAATTCAAGGGCAAGCAGATATAATTCAAGCTTTGCAACCTATGACAGCTCAAGGGTATTAAAGCATCAAGAAAGCTTATGGGGCTATGCTCCCTCAATATCAAAAGGCTACATGGAGGAATCTGATACTAGTGAAGGGACCCTTGCCTAGGCATCACTTTATACTATGGATTGCACTACACCACAGACTCTCAACTATGGACAGATTAGCTAAATAGGGAATACAAGTACACAAAGATTGTGTACTTTGTGATTCCAGGCTTGAGGAAAATCCTGAACACATGTTCTTTAACTACGCTTACTCTAGACATATATGGGGTGCTCTTTTGAAATGGCTGAATGTACAAAGGCAACCAGGCAACTGGGACATTGAGATAACATGGCTCCAGGACCAACTCAGGAATAGTAGACCAAGAGCAGGATATTAGGGTTTGTTTTTCACGCAACCGTGTACCACGTATCCGGATTGAAAGGAACGACGAAGGTTTCGTAAATGTGCTAAACCAACGATTCTTCGAGAGAGATTGCTATACAAATTCATATTACAAAGATAGCAACAAGTAAAATGGAAGGCTCGGCTAGAAAGACCGAGGGATACCCGTACGTAAAAGAGAAGACTGTCACAAAGTAGCTTGTAGGGAGGGATATGATTATGATATACTCTGTAATTCGTATGTTTATCATTATGTAGAGAGTAACAAATTCGAACATGTATAGGCATAGATTGATGAGAACTAACTCAATAGTCCAAAAAGGAGTTAACTGCTTTGTAATTTTTATCCTTGGTTGAATGAAAATTTCTCAGTTAACCAAAAAGAAAAAAAAGAAATTCAGCGAACTCGAAAATACACCCATTGGTAGTAAAGCAATAGTAATCAAGAAATACCAAAGGAATTGTGAAAGCATGAATATAGAGTCTACATGTACGTAAAGACGATGAGCTAGTAATTGCACGAGGCCAAACTGTAAATGTTAAGAAGAAACCATGTTATTGCTTGTTTATTAACGCAAGGTATATCGCCTCCAAGGAACCGCGAGGAGGATCATAAGTTGCGTAGTTCGAATAAGTTCGGTTCCGAATACGTAAGTAAAACTGCAAATAAGTAAAGTAAATACCAGCAGATGCAGGTGAGAATATTGACATCAACATCAAGACGAGTTCTACTTCAACATTCGAGGACGAATGTTCCTAATGGGGGAAGGATGTTACACCCCGTACTTCCGGAGAAGCACTTATCAATTTTAACGTAAGAATGTTGAACTACGGCTAATTAAAATAATTCTGGAATAAGGAGTGGAGCATTATTGAGTATATTCTAGGAGTAAAGGATGTACATAAGGAATATCGGGAGGTCTTATAAGGAAATAAGCTGAAGAAGTTGAGTTAGTATGGCTTTGGAAGAAGATGAGCGTTACTTTGAACGACAAAGTATAAACCAACTTGGGGAAAAAAAAATCTTTTAGCATATGAAAAGTTTTGAAGGAAATCAACCTGCTAAGTTGAAGTTCATGAAGTCTAGTTTCTAACGCAACAAACTGCTTCTCGATATGGCATCGGAGTAAAGAGCTATGGACGTTACAAGTCCGGCTGGCAGGCCAGAAATTTGGTTAGCGCGAATGCGCCACCACTAGGCACGAACGCGCAAAAGGGTGCCAGACAAGCCAGCTCGAACGCGCCACTTCCCAGCGTGATCTCACAGGGTTAATTTTAAGTCGATGGTAACCGACCTTCAACTCCTATATAAGCCCAAAATCTGGTCTTAAGGCCTTATTTCTCCACTCATTTTCACTAAAAACAATATAAGAGACCAAAGGAACCTTAAAGGATCATTTTGTGAGTGAATTAAAGTAGCGGGACTATATACGAGGCTCGGGAAGCGTGTAGGGTTTTGTAGTTCTTGTTCTAAATATCAAATCTTGACGGGACGAAGGAATCTATCTAAGACAAATAAGATTTCAAGTTCTTCTAACCTTGATTGAGGTAAGGATATTCTTTACTATTGATGTTATGAATCCTATTATGGAGATTTAGTTGATAAAGCTTCGTAAAGTTGATTGATTGGTTGAGAAATTGGGTGAATATCGTGTGGGATATTTTATTGAGTATATTAGTATTGATGATGATGTTTTTGATATTAGTGTTGCTATTATTGTTGTTTTGTTGGTATTGTGATTTCAGGCTAGGAATATTAATAGAGGAGATGCTGCTCGAATTTCGGCAGATTCTAAGAGGATTTAATTTGAAGGCTTAAGACAAGCATATGACGATGAGCCTAACAATAGTATGAATGGTTTTATATGTAGATTACGAGACTTCAAATGATCTTATGTAGATTGAAAGACAATAAGTAGGTTGGAAAGTCGATAAGTAAGCTCCAGGTATGTTAAGGCTGTTCCTTCTTTTCTTGGCATGATTCCATATAAGGTAAGAGCGTAATAAATCTTAGGACTAGAGATTTGTCAAAGTAGAGCTTGTCATACTGTCGCGTAGTTTCCGAGCATTATGTTATTCTTTCTGAAGGGGCCATATCCCCTCCCTATGTCCATGAGCTCATAGAGAGACATAAGAGGTATGTCATAGTATCAGTATTTTTCAGCATATGCATGATATACTTCATGATATACATATATTTTTTTTAGCCTGACCACTTGGTCAGTGAGATATTTTCTTTAGCCTGGCCATTTGGTCAGTGAGATATTTTCTTTAGCCTGGTCACTTTGTCAGTGAGATATTTTCTGTAGCCTGGCCACTTGGTCGCCGAGACAGTATATGCCCCGGCCTACGTGTTAGTGAGACAGATATGCTTGGCCTACGGCCGCCGAGACAGATATGCCCGGCTCACGGTCGCGGGAGACGCTTTCGGCCACTTGGTCGCCGAGACATTTTTGTTTTGCCCGGGTCGACGGTCGCTGATTTTTATAGTTGCCTGGCCACTTAGTCAGTGAGACATATGATATTATTGCATTGCCTTTCATATGAGACAAATCAAAGAGATATTCTGGGAATTCATTGCCCTCGAGATTGTATTGTTTTCGCTTCATCACTATCGCATCTTTACATACTCGGTACATTGTTTCGTATTGATGTCCTTTTTTTCGGGGGCGTGTTGCGTTCATGCCCGTTGTGTTCGCATAGCCGTATAGAGATCCAAATTTCGCAGGTCTTCCACTCACCGTTAGGCTCGCGCCGCGTGTGCTCCACTTGTCTTGAGTCGTTGTACCATTTGGGTATGCTATTTTGATACACACACACACACACACACACACACACACACACACACACACACACACACACATATATATATATATATATATATATATATATGGGTATAATGGCCTTTTCCTCCGTTCTTTCTACAACTCGTGTTCCATGTGAGGTGTCCGTAGACAACTTGATGTAGTTGGGATGTTATGTAGCCTTGTCGGCTCTCATTTTTGTTCTACAGCATATGTAGCGGCCTAGTCGGCTTGCACTGTTATCCTTAGTACTTATGTCTATATATATATGGGTAACACGGCCTTTTCCTCGTTCTTTTCATGTACTTCGTGTTCCATAGAGGTCTCCGTAGACAACAGATGTAGTTGGAATGTTATGTAGCCTTGTCGGCTCTCATTTTTGTTCTACAGCATATGTAGCGGCCTAGTCGGCTTGCACTGTTATCCTCAGTACGTATGTATGTATGTATGTATGTATATATATATATATATATATATACTGGTTGTGAGTTCTTGGTGCAAAGTCTGATGTGTTAACCTTACAGGAGTCAGTATAGCTTAGTTATAAACTATATATGGGCCACCCTGTTGCTCAGTGAGATCCAGGTACGAGTTTAGGGGTGCTTGGTGTGTAGAGGTCGGGCACTCGCCACGACTCATCGGCTTGGGTCGTGAGAAAAACTGAGTAGATGACCAAATTGATAACTCTTTTTTTATGAAATGTGAAAAGACCTTTTTAGTACATCTTACCTTCACTTGTAATAAACATTTTTTTTTCTGTTACCATTAACACAAGTTGCATTATTATTTATCATGTTCACTCTCTTAGGAGTAGTAGTTTTTTCAAGACTGGTGCATCTTTGTTTTGTGTATGTAATTTTCGCGCTGAACCTATAATAAAAATCCTACACATAAATATTAATCAATTTATCAGATTACATTATATAAATTTAGAAAACATGTATATCGTGTAAATATTTGTAGAAAGTTACCTACGCACATGCAAGTAATTCATAAATAATATCACTCCAGCATTTTACTTTATTCTTAAATGTATCATTTATTTTTGGGAAAAGAGAGTAGCATAGGAAAATATTGATATGGATATGAATATAAACTTACAATTAGAAAATATGCAGGTACTTAAGAAAATAATAAGATCATCTCCCTTGAGAAATTAAGGTACAAACTACAAAGAAAATGATTAGAAAATATAAACTAACTTTGTATTTGAAAGCAATAGAAGTTTAAAGTCTCAAGAGTGTTGCAAGCCATGACTTCTAATACAATAGTTGTATCATAAGTAAAATTTCGCTATATGCAAAAAAATATACATTCCGAAATTTGGAGATTTGTTATTTTTGAAATTGTTGGATTGATTAACATATTATTAATATGAATAATTGATATTCCAAAATTCCCTTATTATTAAAGAAGAAGAAATGAATTTATTAAAATTGCATTCCATAAAGTATGATATAGAGGTAAACATATTATGGGTGTAATACCTTTATAAATTGAGACTATATATGTTACACCCCATACCTCCGAGAAGCACTAGTTAATTTTGAATGTAAGTATGTCAAGCTATGGCTAGGTAAAACAACTTTGGATTGTGAGGAGCGAAGCATTATTAAGTATATTGTTTAAGTAAAGGATGAATTATGATCTTGTAAGTCGTAACCGGGAAGGAAAACCTTGGAACCAAAGGACATGACCATTATCAAGTATGATTAATGATAAATATCATGTATGGAGAGTTTCGGAAGATTCCGGGATCAAGCAAATCGAAGAAAATAAGTTTGTCGATAATTTGGAAAAAGTTTGACAGAATTTTGGGTTCACTTTGGACGGGTATATCTCCAGGTATATGAGGAGTTTTAAGGTGGTTCAAAATCCTAAAATGAAGCTCGTCGAGTCTAGTTTCAAACACAATAAACCGCTCATCAATACAACATTGGAGTAGAGAATTATGGATGTCACAAGTTAGGCTGACAAAGCAGAAACGCATGCTACAAGAATCGCTACAAGAATCGACTTGCTACAAAAGTATTACAGCTATAGTGACCCCCCCCCCCCGAATTTAGAACCTTATAAAAGGGGCAAAACCCCATTGTTTTCACCAAAAATCAGATGAAGAAGCTCAGCAAAGTTCTAGAAAAAAACTATGAACTTCCAAGAGCTCCAAACAAAGTTTCCATAACCAAATTAATTAAGGATCTTAGTTGAAGATTTAGAAAGGTATATCAAGGGAACTAACTCATGGTTCTTGAAGATGTATTGATCTTGCAGGCATAGACTATCACGACCCAACCGATGAGCCGTGACGGGAGTCTGACCTCTAGCGGCCAAACACCCCTATACTCATATCTGAATCATACTGAACATCAAAGGCCCATAAATGGCACAACTAATCTCATAAAGAGGGAAACATCAGAACTCTGTACAATCTGCATATATATATATATACACAACATGCGGAAGAACGGTGCTTAGCCTAGGTCGCTACATATACCGTACACAAAAGAGTAGGAGCCGACAAGGCTACATCATCCGACTAATACATACAACTGCCACGTACCCATACCGGAACGAAAGCCGAGAAAGGATGGGACAGTGCCCCGCTCATACCCATATGCATACACATCTAAAAGTGCATACCGAAACCGACTATAGCTCCGATTGAATGGAGCGCATCGTCCATCGCTAGATCTAGAGGTCCCACCGAGCCGGGACCACCGTCTCATCTCCCCGTACCGCGGGCATGAACGCAGCCCCCTCGAGCAACGGGGAGTCAGTACGGATAATGTACTGAGCATGTAAAGCACAAGAGCAACATCATATATATATACATATGAGAATTATGGATAAGATCCGAACTCATAAGTCGAAATAATCGACTACATGTACTTGTATGAACTAGTATCCGCTCGAATCGCATAAATCGTACAATCGACAACGCTCGCCGGGTACATAATACGCATGCTCTACGCTATCGACGAATGTCATACATCCGTATATATGTGCGTATATAACACCCCGATACGCGCGCGTATATAATGCCTCGTCTCTTTTCTCATATCATATCGGCCCTCTTGCGGCCATCATCATATACATTACTGCGGTACTTGCAGCCTGATTCTCATATCATCATCATAGTGCACCAGCTGATCAGGTGGTAATGCGTATATAACGCCTACTCCTTTCCATACCCCATATACATATAATACTTGCGTATATAACGCCTTCTGGTCACGGGTCAACATACATATATATAAATGAATGTAATGCATGAATAACTGTATACATAAAACTGGACCCATGAACAGAAGGAATAATCATAACGGGGTGCTTACGAATGTCAAAAACCGAAATACTTCTAACGCTTCTAAGATTAGAGTAATATGGACTCGCTTACTCGCTTATTGGATCATATCATAGGATCATGCCAAAAGAAGGAAGGGATAGCCTTAACATACCTTGATATATATCAAATCGTCCGACTCCTACTTCTCGACTTGTAAATCTACAATTAAGATAACATAGACCTTCATTAGACTATGCACTTCACTTACTAATCTCTTTTAGATGCATAGAGAGCTTAACGAATCATGGACAACATTTCTCTCATAAGCTTAACAACCCTTCAACTCCTCATTCACTTTAATACCAACCATAACAACAATAAAAACACTTATATATCAAAATATATTCAAATTCATTCCCAATCATCTCTTAAAATAACCCTAAGTTACTATTTTGTCTTTCATCAACTTACCACTTTCACCACTACCCCCTCTTTACTTAGAATCACTAAAACTGTTGATACTCAACTTAAATACAAATGTAGAAATCATTTACATACCTTGAGGGGTCAAGAATCCCAAGAATCACTTTAACTTCAACTCCCTAAACTCCACAACTTGAAAAAACCCTAGAAGCAGCCTTTCTTCTTCACCATCTCGGGTTTATGGGGTTCAGGTTTTGTCAAATCATCACTAATATGATGAAAAATATTGGAAGAGAATATTTTAGGGTTTTCTAATTTTTGAAAGGAGGAAAATATGAAATTAAGTCATGACCCACATATTTATACTGAAGCCAAAAAAGTACATACGGTCCGGTTCGACGAGTGTCGATGGTCGATGGCCCGTCGACATGTCGACGGTCCGTCGACTTGCCCGTCGACCTGCGCCTGCAGACGCATGGCTGTGGAATCCTATCGACGCCGCACGTTGACGGTCCGTCGAACATGTCGACAACCCGTCGACGATGACTAGTGTCCTGCAGGTTTTTTGGTTCAGTTCCGATCACGTCGACTTGATTCGCTCAACTTCTAACTCTATAAATTACCCGGAACGCATACTGGTACTCTTGTACACGGGGTAAGGCACTTCCTATCTCCGAACTCGGGCTCGGGTCTCTATTCTAAAGGCATACCCGGCTAGGAAATCATAGGTTCTACTACTACGAAGACGAGGGGTGTAACATAGAATATGCTTGGATTTTGTGTATTCTCCATCCTAAGGTAAGACCCTATAATTCATTTATTGTTTTGGAACTGTTTTGGAAGGCTTTAGTGTAGAAAGATGGAAGATATTATGGTTTGAAGTTAGAATATAATTGTGCTATGGAATGGAGTTTATGGAGTTATAAAAAGAATTATGGTGCTATTTTCATATGTATCTGATGTTGATAATGATGCTAGTATTGTTGTTGCAAATTGGGATTTACTTCCGGGAGTAAAACCGTTGGAATATCATATAATTAATAAATCGATTATTCGACTAAAGAAATATCGTGTGGGATGTTTTATGGAGCCTATTGGTGTTGATGATGTTGTTATTGCTATTGTTGATTGTTGTTGTTGTTGTTGTTGGGTTGTTTGATGACCCTTAGTGGTCTTTGGGATGTAGTATAAATAGGGGAGGTGCTGCCCGATTTTCCGAAGGTTATAATATTAGCAAGATATGATAGTTGCGACATTGTTTGTTGATGACTGTATCATTTCACTTGTTGTAGACACAAGAGGATTATGTTAAGATTTATTATGGATTGAGAAGGAGATTATCCAGGTATGTTAAGGCTATCCTTTCCTTCTTTTTGGCATGATCTATGACAAGTGCGAAGCGTAATGATATCCATAATGAATCCACTCCTAGAGGTAGGATATCCTGAGTTCCTTGACTTCTTGAGTCCGAAGGGGCATCCATAAGTTGTACGCTTTCATACCGATGTCTAATTCTCGAAAGGGACATTCATAAGGTTTCCTTATTCCTATGCATTTCACATTTGATTTTTGAGTCTCGAAGGAGACAAATAAAAAGGGGAAGAAGTTCCCATTTTAAAGAAAAGGGAAGAAGTTCCCGTTTTGAACTAAAGTTGCTCCGAAGGGAGTCTTTTGATGGTTTCCAAAGATTTTCATGCATTTGCATATTTACATACATGCATGACATCATTTTATGGGGAACGGGAAAAGGACTAAGGAGTTATATATGCAAACCACCTGATCAGCTGGTATACGATGATTATGACGCCCAAAGGGGCCATTACGCTATTATGCCCCAAGGGCCGTCGCGAGCGGGCAAGGCATTATATATATATATATATATATATATATATATATATATATACTCATGATGCATTAAAAGTTCACATACGCGTACATGATTTACAGTGTTGGTTGCAGGTACAGATTGAGTCTATTACTTTCTTATTACTCGAGTTGAGATATATTATTTCAGATCTGCCTTACATACTCGGTACATTATTCGTACTGACGTCCCTTTGCCTGGGGGCACTGAGTTTCATGCCACGCAGGTGTATACAAATGAGTAGAAGACATTGGCTATAGGACGATGTTTTAGGCTATCAGCTGGATTGGCGAGCTCCATCTCAGTTCGGAGTGTTGCCGAGTCAAAGTACTTATGTTATGGTATCTCGTGTATGTTAGAGACTTTTGCAGACAATGTCCTGTGGATAGTGCGTCGAGATGTTGACCGTTGTGTAAAGCGATCATGTAGGTCGATGTGTTTTTATGCTTTGTTTTTAAAGATTTTATTGCGACTAAAGGTTTTTTTCGAATTAACGATAAGGGAGAAGTCCCTGGTTTGACGAAAGAGTTTTATTGAAAAGTTTTATTTGAATTAACGTCCTGTTTTACTTGACGGAAGCGTCACTTCATAAATTAAAGGTTCACAAAAAGTTATGACTCATGGATGGAATGGTAGTATGACACTCAGCCGAGTAGGGTCTTGGGTGTCAGTCGCGGCCCTCCGGTTTGGGTCGTGACAATATATCACAAAAGCCAAGTATTAGTTTAAATCAACTGGAACAGATTCATCTTTGCTGAAGACTTCAAGGTAACCTTTTCTTAATTTGAATATGCGTCTCTTTTTATTACTTTCTTCGGCATTTTCCGTGGCTCATCACTCCAAGAATTGCCACTTTAATAGAGAACGCCATTCATCTACATACTAACAAAATGATGATGCCAATAAGCACCGACATATGGTGGTTTGAACAATACTTTATAGTCGACTTCTCTTTCAGTGAATTCAGCAATAGAAGGGAATGATAATCCATCCAAATTTAAATCTCGTCGCTTACCTTGTCTCTCAAAAAGTTTTCACTTTGATTTATTTTCTACCAGCCAATTATTTGCATGTTCTTATCCGGAAAGGCAGTGACGATTGGAAATAAAATAAATAAAACAAAGAATAGGATCAGTTGTTTAGAAGCTATCCTGAAGGTCATTGTAATTATCTGAAGAGTTACATCCCTTCATTTTGTATTTTTATTTTAATTATTACTGAATTAAAAATTTAAGATATTTAAAAGGGTATTTATGTAATTTAACTTTTAAGTTAGGGACTTCATGCTTTTACTATAATGTAGATAGATCGATATGTACATGAGAATACCGGCTGACAAGGCCACCATGATCTTCTGTAGATCCAAAACGTAGGCCGACAAGACCGTACAAAACATCTATACGCAGGACATCTATCTCTAAGAGTACATAAATGTCATAAGGTCGGGACAGGGCCTTGCCATTCCCGTAATTTATATACAAAATCATACCAAAACAGGACAACAACTCTCAAACAAGGGGAGTGCTCCAATACCTCCGCTGAGTAAAATATCCTACTGGTGAGGACTGTCAACCTGTCTATCGGGACCTGCATGTATGAAATGCAACTCCCCCAGCCAAAGGGATGTCCGTACGAATAAAGTACCGAGTATGTAAAGCAGATAACAACATAAGTAAAGACATCAAGGTAACATGGAGATAAGGGAGCGAACCTGAACTCTGGATTGCCAAAGAGGGCCATAATATGCATGAGTATAATATATATATATATATATAATGCCGTCGTACATATATATGTGTGTAACGCCATCAAGCCTCTGTGGGCATCATCATAATAACCAACTAATCAGTGGCGCGTATATGACGTCATTGTACATATATATGCGTGTATGTCACGACCGAACCGGAGGGCCATGACGGGCACCCGGAACTAACACACCGGGCACCTCTCATCATACTTTCACAATCATATCTAGGTGAGCCACATGGCCTACTCATAATCTCTATGCACCAATAACACAATTTCCGTCGGGCTAAGGCACTTTTATATCAACATCAACACTATGCCCATATATATATATATACGCAAGCCGACAAGGCTATCAAAATGACATACAAAATAGGAGCCGACAAGGCTAAGGGACATCTAGATATACACACCTGTCTACGAGCCTCTAGAAAGAGTAGGTAACATCATAATGACGGGACAGGGCCCCGCCATGCCCATAGGTATATACACAACAAAAAATAGTACCAACAATACAGCCTCCGAATCAAACGGTTCTCCTGCCAGTCCTCCGGATAAGCACCCAAGGATCAAGTCTATCTCCTCGTCCACTCGCGGGCATGACATGTCGTCCACAAACAAAAGGACGTCAGTACGAACAATGTACTAAGTATGTAAGACATAAGCAGTAACATAATAATAGCATGAAAGATAATATGAGATAGAAGAGTCATGAAGCAGTAGAGCCATATATACCTCTAGCGACGTTCATCATATTCACTTACCCTTTTTCTAGTAGAAACCTTCCATTACATACACATACATATATAGTAGTAGCATACCCAACCATAAAGGTTCGGTGTCACCCATACCTGGCGATGGCAAGGCTCGGTGTTGCCCATATGTTATATCCCGCATTTTGTACGTCGGAATATTTTAGGACAATTGCGGGAAGTTAAGGGCAAGACCATCTTCAAAATTATTTTAGTGCATAAGTTGGTTATGAATATTATTTATGAATATTATTGGACGGAAATATTGAGAAAGGCTAAGGGCAAGAAGAGAAATTCGCAAAATGGGCCGAGGAAATAATGCGGAAGGCTAGGGACAAAATGGTAATATTGAGAAAAGTCGAGGGGTAAAATGGTAATTTCACAAAGTGTTCAAGAGTGTTCTTGAAGGACCAAAGTGTTCAAGAAAAGGCCATGTCGGGACCAAAGCTTATGAAACAAGACAAGTGGTCATCTTTGACCACCTTAGAAAATTCAAGAAAAAAGGAAGAAATTTCTAGAAAGAGAGAGGGGAATGTGCCCTCATGTGCTTATGGAAGATATATATATATATAGTGGTCATCTTTTAGTTGGAAGAGTGGAGAGAAAGAAAGAAAGAAAGAAACAAAAGAAAAGAAAAAAAAAAGAGAGAGAGGAGGTCACGGCCATGGCCGGCCGAACTCATTTTATGGAAGTGGTCATGGAAAAAATTATTTTCCTACTAGTTTTCTACTAATTCGGAGGGTCCTCGTCGACGTGGAGTGGTTGATGAAACAAGAAAACCATTCGTTCTTGAAGAAAGAACCTTGGCCGAGAAACAAGAATGAATGGAAAGTGTATGGTTCAATTCTCTTTCGCATGTTTTATAAATGTTTTGGATGTGTTATTATGCATGGAAATGGGTGGAAATCATGAAAGATTGGATGTTGATACGTGTGTGGCCGTGAGTGAAGATTATGTGTATAGAAGGAATGAATTGATTTTACTTAGTGTTTTAGTGTTGTCATGGGAGGTTTGTGCGCGTTATGATATGTTGGAATGGACGAAAATTTGGAGTTATGCATAATGTTGTTGAGCCGTGCATAGGGCTGATTTGGAAGTAATGTAATGTTGATATTCTTTCTTGAGTTTATGAAAGTAATGTTGTAAACGTATGGGATTGTCGATATGGATTATGAATTTGGAAAAAGAAAATATGTTATCGATGTCCTAATGTAGTTGAAGGAATTCGGGTGAAGTAGCATATGGTTTAGGTTGTTTTGAAAATTGTATATAATGTTTGGAGTGTTCTTAAATCGTGTTTGAAAGGCTCGGAATAATATTGAACGAACGATCAATAATGTGAGTTTGAATGTATGTAGTTTAGTCAAGGTGAATGAAATGTTATTGAATTAAATTGAGCATGTTTGGAGATGCCATTGTTGGTTTTGTGGTTGATATTGTGGCGAGTTCCATTCTCGGGTTGTTGTTGTTAAATTGGGCCGAGCCATATTCTCGGGACGGTGTATTTATAGAGGAAATGCTGCCGAAATTTCGGTAGACAAGTGCACTTCAAGATTCAACCTCTAAAGGCTTCTAACTAAGGTTTGGTAAATGCGACCATTGTAGATTTTTGGCGGATTCGAGCTTGAATTTGGAGGAGCGTAAGATAGCGGAAAAAGGTATGTAAGGCTTCACTTTCTTTCTATGGCATGTCTTAGATGTAATAGGCTTGAATACGTGTCTCGGGGACTTCCCTAAATCTAGAAATCCGAGATTGAAAAATAGTTACTATTCATTTAGGCGACATTGAACCAAAGGTGTTTCGAATAGTGAAAGGAAGGTCGAAACACCCTAGAACTTGCAAGAATGAGA
>NC_081346.1:41640819-41670965 GCF_029784015.1 Lycium ferocissimum
TACACCTTCCATATCATAACAAAAGCATAAAATTCTTACCTTTCTTCCAAGTTCCTCACTTGTCCCTAGAGTTCCCCTTTTGCCAAGATATTTATATCAAGTTGTAGAGAATCTTGCACTTAGTAGTATTGCACAACAAATCCCAATTTTTTTTTCCAAGATTAAAGAGCTAGAATTTTTTTTCTTTTCTTTCTTTCCTTTCTTTCTCCCTTACCCGAATTGCTCTTCTTTTTTTTTTTCTTTCAATTTCTTTTGTTTTCTTGAACATTCCATAAGATAAGATGACTTATTTATCTTATGGTCCCATAATTATCACATGGGAAATAATTTTTTCCATGGATTGGGCCATGGAACATGACCGGTTGGGCCCTTCCAATTGGGCCTCAATCTCTTTATTATTTTGAGCCCAATTTTCCATGAATCATATTTCGCAATTTCCAAATAAATTTTCAAAATTCGCTTTGCCCTTTAGGCCTTCTCCAATGTTTCCACATTCAAACTTCCGTAACCGGCATACACGTACTAAAATAAATCCAAATATGGACTCCTTTCTCATAAGTCAAATTATTTCGAATTTTCCGAATATGCAAAAATGCGGATATAACGTATATGATGATGAGTACGAAAGTAAGTCGGCATGCATGATCATCCTTATGATTCGATTGAATTCTGATTGCTCCTTGTCGTATGCCTCTCGCCTTTATTGATGCTTCATTATTGTTTATGCTTCACATACTCGCACAATATTCGTCGACGTCCTTTCTTCGTACGCTGTGTTCATGCCCACGGTGTAGACAGGAGGGTGGTCCCGGACTCATAGAGCTAGCCGGTTGATTTGAGAGCACTCCATATTCCGAAGTGCCACGTATTTCTTTTTGGTATATATATATACCGTATATTCATGTTTTTGGGTATGACGGGGTCCTTTCCCGTCCGATGTCTAGTATTCCGCAGAGGCTCCTAGATACGCGAGCAGGTAGTCCGGTCCCCATGGCTTTCATGTATATGTATGTATATATTATTTTGGATAGCCGAAGGCTTATGTTTATAAAAGCAAATGTATTTTAGAAAGATTCCGTTTTACATGATTATGAGCATATAGTATGAATAATAGCAGATAAGCAGGTAAGTGAGTGGTGTTCGGTGGTTAGCCCCGGATACCCGTCGCGGCCCGTAGCTCGGGTCGTAACAGACCCCCTTTCTTCGGGGGCTGCGTTTCATGCCTGCAGGTACAGATACTCAGTTTGGTGATCCTCCGGTTTAGGACTTCGGCCACGGTACACTTCATGGCGGGCTCTAGTGTTCCGGAGCTCGAGTCGTTTTGGTACAGATCCTTTGACGTAGGCTTTGTTATACTCTTAGAGGTCTGTAGACATATGTGGGTTGTGTATATACGGTTTGATCAGCTATGCAGATGTAGTTTGTTTTAGATATTTCCATGCATAGTGGCAGCCTTATCGGCTTGTATATTTTGTTATGTTTGGTTAGCTGTGGCATCTCAAGAGACAGGTTCTTTTTGATGTATGATATGATGAGTTTACAACGTGCTTTTACAGATTGCCATATTGTTTCCAGTTTCGGTCTGATCATATCGAGCAGGTTCGTATACGGGTGTCCAGTTCGAGCACTGGTTATGGCCCATCGGTTTGGGTCGTGACAATACTAAAGAGGAATTAAGCATAAAAGTCACTTTCAAGTCGTAACGATCTTAAATACAAATACTTAAGTAGTTATTACAATCCTTTCGCAAAATCTGATATCACCATAATACAAGGACTACTAAGAGTATGAAATAGTCTGAATACAGCCACGACCCAAACCGATGAGTCGTTACGAGTGTTTGACTGCTAGTAACCAAACACCCCGATACACATATCTGAACCATACTGAACATCAAGGGCCCATAAGTGAATCAAACTGATCTCATAAATAGGGGTGACATCATAAACTCTGTGCAGTCTACATATATATACATATACATGCTGAAGGAACAGTGCAAGCCGGCTAGGCTGCTACATATACTGTACACAAAAGAATAGAAGCCGACAAGGCTATATCATCTGACTAATACATACAACTGCCTACAGACCTCTACTGGTATAATGCTGTAGAAAGGACGGGACAGGGCCCCGTCTTACCCATATGCGTATACATCTCAAAAGGGTGGCATACCAAAACTGACTGCAGCTCCGGATCAAATGGAGCGCACTGACCACTGTTGAATATAGAGGTCCTACTGAGCTGGACCACCTGTCGGTCTACCTGAACCTGCGGGCATAAACTCAGCCCCCTGAGCAATGGGGAGTCAGTACGGATAATGCACTGAGTATGTAAGACATAAGAGTAACATGTATATATATAAGAGTCACGAAAAAATCTGAACTCATAAGCTGAAATGACTATCTGCATGTATTTGTATGAACTAGTATCTGTACGTATCTACATAAATCTATATAACTGACAATGCCTCTATGGGCGTATAATATGCATGCTCTTAATGATGGCCGTGCTCGTCCTATATATATATATATATATATATATATATATATATATATATATATATATATATATATATATATATATATATATATATATATATATATATATATATATATATATATATATATATATATATATATATATATATATATATATATATATATATATATATATATATATATATATATATATATATATATATATATATATATATATATATATATATATATATATATATATATATATATATATATATATATATATATATATATATATATATATATATATATATATATATATATATATATATATATATATATATATATATATATATATATATATATATATATATATATATATATATATATATATATATATATATATATATATATATATATATATATATATATATATATATATATATATATATATATATATATATATATATATATATATATATATATATATATATATATATATATATATATATATATATATATATATATATATATATATATATATATATATATATATATATATATATATATATATATATATATATATATATATATATATATATATATATATATATATATATATATATATATATATATATATATATATATATATATATATATATATATATATATATATATATATATATATATATATATATATATATATATATATATATATATATATATATATATATATATATATATATATATATATATATATATATATATAGGACATAGTGTTGAGGAACGTTCAGCCCGATCCATATCCCATATAATAGTGTCGAGTAACGTACAACCCGATCCATATATCATATAATAATGCTGAGGAACGTACGGCCCGATCCATATATCATCATCAAGGTGCACTAGCTGATTAGGTGGTAATGTGTATATAACGCCTATCCCTTTCCCCCATACCCCATATACATATAGTACACGTGTATATAACGCCTTCTTGTCATGGGTCAATATGTATATGTATATGAATGGAATGCATAACTGAAATGTGTAAATAGAACGCTCAGAGTGACATAAAGCCTCATTACGTCCGATGTACAACCTTTGAACTAACATCATTATCATAAGAAATCTCAAGACCCATGAACAGAAGGAACAATCATACGGGGTATAGGAACATCAAAGACTGAAGTACTCCTAGTGCTTCTAAGAGTAGAGTAATATGGAAGCTTGATTACTCGCTAGTTAGCTCATATCATAGGATCATGCCAAAATAAAGAAAGGGGCAGCCTTAACATACCTTAGAATATATCCAATCGTCCAACTTCTACTCCTCGAACTTGTAAGTCTAAATTCAAGATAACGTAGGCCTCAATTAGACTATTTACCTCATTTACGAACCATTTTTAAATACAAATAGAGCTTAAAGAATTATGGACAACCTTTCCCTTGTAATCTTACAACTCTTCAACTTCACATTCCATCCAACATCAACCACAATATCCACAACAACAATGACAACACTTATATATCAAAATCTACTCAAGTCCATTCCCAATTATCTCTTAAAATGGCCCCAAGTCACTATCTTACCCTTCATCCATTTACCACTTCTATAAAGTATCCTCTCTTCACTTAAAACCACTAAAACTCTTGATAATTAACTTAAATACAAGGGTAGAAATCATTTACATACCTTGAGGGGTCTATGATTCCAAGGATTAGCTTCAACTTCAACTTCCTAAGCTTCACAACTTTTATGAAACCCTAGAAGCACCCTTCTTCTTCACAAGCTCGGGTTTTACGGGGCTCAGATCTTACCAAATCTCCACTATTATGATAGAAAATATTGGGAGTAAATATACTAGATTTTTCTCTGACTTAGAAGAGAGAAAAATGAGAAATAAAGTCGTGGGATCATATATTTATACTTGGAACTAAAAAGTTCCAGTGGTGCGGTTCGACGAACGGGTCGATCGACTGTCCATATACTTGCACCTGTAGATTCAAGGCTGCGAAATCATAACGACGCCGCACAATAACGGTCCGTCGACATATCGACGGCCCGTTGATGATGACTGGTGTCTGTAGATTTTCCTGAATCAGTTCAGGTTGTGTCGATTCGATTCATTCAATTTCTAATCCTGTAAATTACCTGGAATACCTGCTGGTACCTTTGTACACGGGATAAGACACTTTCTACCTCCAAAACTCGGGCTCAGGTCTCTATTCCAAAGGCATACCCGACTAGGAAACTATAGGTTCTCCTACGATGAAAACGAGAGGCGTAACATTCTCCTCCCCTTAGGAACATTAGTCCTCGAATGTTCAAACAAATCATGGGCTATAGAAATTTTGGCAGAGTTTCCCTTGTACTTATGCCAACCCAACCTGCACACAACAATTAAAATAATGTGTGTGTGTGTGTGTGTGTGTGTGTGTGTGTGTGTGTATATACAGGGCCACATACTACGACATACAATACCGTGGCCTCACATGACCAATCACGATAACTAAAAATGAAATAATACCCGGGGGAGATGATGCCTCAGACTGCACCTCCTGAAATGCTGGAAATAAATACGAGTACTTAATCTTCATTGCATCTTCCACTTCCCAAGTCACTTCCTCAACATTATTATTCCTCCATAAACTTTAATGGAAGCTACATCCTTGGTTCGCAACCGATGGACCTGTCTGTCCAATATAGCCACTGGAACCTCTTCATATGATAACTGCTCGGTCACCTGGATATCATCTACTAGTACAACTCTTGAAGGATCTCCGATGCATTTACGAAGCATAGACACATGAAATACCGGATATACAGACCCCAACTCAGAAGGCAATTTTAGCTCATATGCCACCTTACCCACAGTACGAATGATCTTATATGGCCTAATATATCGAAGGATTAACTTACCCTTCTTACCAAACCACATCACTCCTTTCGTAGGTGAAACTTTCAGGAAAAACCCAATCGCCTACCTCAAACTCTTACTTGCGTCGCTGATTATCCGTGTAGGATTTCTGTCGACTCTGAGCTGTTAGCAACCTTTCCTGAATGACTTTCACCTAATTAACTGCTTGATGTATCAAATCTGGGCCGACTAGCTAATTTTCTTTGACATTAAACCATCCTATAGGCGACCTACATTTTCGCCCGTGTAAAGCTTCATAAGGAGCCATCTGGATACTAGAATGATAACTGTTATTATAGGCAAACTCGATAAGTGGCAAATGGTCATTCCTACTGCCTTAAAAATCAAGTACACAAGCTCTAAGCATATCCTCAAGGGTCTGTATAGTACGCTCCGTCTGTCCATCTGTCTGCGAGTGAAATGCAGTACTAAGACTCACCTGAGTCCCCAATCCATTCTGAAAAGACTTCCAGAAGTTAGCTGTGCTCTTCTATCTGAAATAATGGTTGTAGGAACACCGTCAAGTCGCACAATCTCTTTGAGATAAAGCTTCGCATAATCCTCGGCTGCATAAGTTGTTCTGACAGACAGAAAGTTTGCTGACTTTGTGAGCCTATCAACTACAACCTATATGGAATCATACTTCCGCTGGGTACGGGGCAAGCCTGTAATGAAATCCATATTAGTTACCTCCCATTTCCATGTCGGGATCTCCATAGCTTGCATTAAATCTCCGGGCTTCTGGTGCTCTATTTTAACTTGCTGGCAATTCGAACATTGAGTAACAAATTCTGCTATATCTCTTTTCATACCATCCCATCAATAAACTTTCTTGAGATCATGGTACATCTTTATCGAGCCTGGATGAATAGAATAGCGGGAATAATGAGCTTCCCCCATGATCTGCTGATGAAGCCCTACAACATTTAGGACGCATAATCTACCTCTATATCAGAGTACTCCATCTCCTGTAATCACAAAGGGTGTCTTTTCTTTCTGAGGTGCTGTATCTCGATAATGGGCTAGAACAGGATCTTCATACTGTCACTCCTTTATCTCTGCTACCAAAGACGTCACTACTGTGTTCTGAACTGTGACTCCTGCATCGCTTGAGTCTATCAATCGGACTTCGAGGCTAGCTAATTGACAAACTTTGCTGACTATCTCCTTTTTCTCTGGCTGCACATATGCCAGGCTGCCCATGGATTTACGACTAAGAGCATCAGCTACCACATTAGCTTTTCCAGGGTGGTACCGAATATCAACATCATAATCTTTTAGAAATTCTAGCCATCGCCTTTGATGTAAGTCCAAGTGCTTCTGCTTAAAGATGTATTGGAGACTCTTATGATCAGTAGAGATATCAACATGAACATCGTATAAATAGTGCCTCCATATTTTCAAGGCATGAATCACTGTAGCTAACTCAAGATCATGAGTTGGATAATTCTTCTCGTGCTGCTTCAGCTATCTAGAAGCATAAGCGACAACCTTACCATGCTGCATTAACACACAACCCAAATTAATACCTAAAGCATCACAATATACCACATAGCCGTCTGTTCCCTCTGGAAGAGTCAAAACGGGTGCTGAAGTCAACTTGTCTATCAATACCTGAAAACTCTGTTCACATGCATCTGTCCACTGGAACTTAGCTGATTTTTGGGTCAGTTTAGTCAATGGGCCTGAAAGAGAAGAAAATCCTTCGACAAACCTTCTATAATAACCTGCCAAGCCCAAGAAACTACGTATCTCCGTTGGTGTCGTAGGCCTTGGCCAATTCTTTATAGCCTCAATCTTTTGAGTGTCTACTCTAATGCCCTCATCTGAAATGATGTGACCCAGAAAAAGTTAGTTCAACCGTAACTCACACTTGGAGAACTTGGCATACCACTCTCTACCTCGAAGAATTCCAAGATCCTTTGCTCGTAGATGTTACGATCAGCCCTCAACATGGCGAATAAACCAGAATATCATCTATAAACATGATCACAAATAGATCTAAGAAGGCCCTGAATACACGATTCATCAAGTCCATGAATACAGCTAGAGCATTAGTTAGCGCGAATGACATAACACGGAACTCATAGTGGCCATATCTAGTTCAGAATGCCGTCTTTGGAATATCTGCCTCCTTCACCCTAACCTGGTGGTATCCCGATCTCAAGTCTATTTTAGAGAAATATTTGGTGCCTCGTAGCTGATCAAACCGGTCATCAATTCTCAGAAGCGGATACTTATTCTTCACAGTCACTTTATTCAATTACCTATAATCAATACACATTCACAAAGAGCCATCCTTAATCCTTAAAAATAATACCGGTGCTCCCCACGGCGATGTATTGGGCCTGATAAAACCCTTTTCAAGTAATTCCCTCAACTACTCCTTTAATTTTTTCAACTCCGCAGGTGCCATCCTATAAGGAGGAATAGATATTGGCTGAGTATCTGGAAATAGATGGATAGTAAAATCAATCTCTCGCTCTGGCAGAATGCCTGGAAGCTCATCTGGAAACACCTCTGGGAACTCATTAACCACAGGAACAGACTAAAGGGTCGGTGACTCTGCTTGCACATCCTGAACCCGAACCAGGTGATAGATGTACCCTTTTATGATCATCTTCCTTGCTTTAAGGTAGGAAATAAACATATCCCCCGACGAAGCAGCATTGCCCTTCCACTCTACTAGCTCGCCTAGGAACTGAAATCGAACTATCTTTGCTCTGCAATCAACATTGGCATAACAGGAAGCCAACCAATCCATACCCATAATAACATCAAAATCAATCATGTCTAACTCAATCAAATCTGCTAAGGTATGGCAATTGCAAACTATCACTACACAGCCCTAGTATACTCGCCTAGCTATGACTGGATCACCAACTACCATAGACACCTCAAATGGTTTAATTGATTCAGGCTCTATCCCAAACTTGCCAACAACAAATGGAGTAACATATGATAAGGTAGAACCTGGGTCAATCAGTGCATACACATCATAGGAGGAGACTGATAATATACCTGTGACGACATAAGGAGACGACTTACGATCCTGCCTACTGGCTAGTGCATATACGCGGTACTGAGGACCGCTCGAGCTGGATGCTCCACTCCTCCCTCTACCTCGCCCCCGCCGGTGTCCGAAAAACTTGCCCCGAGGGCGGCGCAGGAAGAAGAACCGACGATACACCCGTAGGCCGAACCATACCCCCACTCTCTCTTGGACACCGCCGCATCCTATGACCTCGGTCTGGCCACAAGCATAACAAACATTCGATCCCGCGACACCGACCTACGGTAACTTTCCACACCGGACATCTTTGCGGCAATGTCACGACCCAGTCGGCCGTGGACAGTGTCATAACCGGACACCCACACATACCTACCGTCAGACTAGGCGTACCAACCGGCTAATTCCATTTAAACATACATAAATTCACACAGCTATAACATACATTGCATGAAAATATATACATACATAAACATACTTAGACCTGTACACTAGCCGAGGCTATCATAATGTACGTAGTCGCAAACTCGAACATACGTACCGACCGTTGACAACCCACAACCCACAAACATGTCTACGTGCCTCTAACATATAGAACGAGAATCGAAGACGGGACAGGCCCCGCCGTACCCAAATGATCATATATACGTAAAAAAACGGGACAACGAAGATATACCAAAAGTATCGGCTCCGGATCAAAAGAGTTTCCTTCAACGACGACGACGTCCTAGATCGGTGGCGTATCACGCGGTGCGTGCGTATCCGTGGGCATGTAACACGGCCCCGTAGAACGGGGGGTCGGTGACGGAAGTGTACCGAGTATGTAAAGCGGAAACATAATATACATGGTCATAAACAGAGTCGAATATATAAAATCATAACAGACAGAATCGGATTCGTAGCAGAGTCGGACTTACAGAAAGATACGACAGCAGTCGTAATATGTCGCATTTAGGAAGAGTAACCGACGGGTTTCAATACGGATCGAGGTACGAGTGTAACAAAATTCTCAAACAGAACCGAGCTCGGATGGCCGACGGACGGAATCGTAGTTCGAATCGATTTCCGGAGGGGTATGCGAGACGAGTCCCGACCAACCGACGTACGTAATCGTAACGTACGTAATCATGCATGTAGAGTCATAATCATATACGTACATACATATCAAATATCGCATCCCAATCGATACGTGCGCATCCCGCCCCCCAACCAAGGGACGCGTGTGAAGTAACCCGCCCCTCGTAGTACGGACGCGGTGGACGGACGTAATCGTATCAAATGCCATCCGGCCGCCATCCCTATAATATCACATAATCGGTCATAATCGGTTACGTACGTATCCCGCCCAAGACATCCGAGGGACGCGCGAACAATGCAAGAAGTGCACGAATCACGAAACCGGCCCGGCGCGCGGGGGTGGTATTGAGGCATCCACGAACGGACTAATGAGAAACCATATGCATACAGACCGACATACGGACTTAATGAACCGAAATAGTTCGTAAAATAGATCAAATCGTAGTAGGCATTATATCGAACGCAGTGTCCAAGTCGAATAATGTCAAGATTCGTAAATAGTCATAATACTTATTAATTGTGACCCGACGGAAACATAATCGAGAGGTACCCATGAAGAACGGACGTAAATAGACCAACTTGAGCCATACCTAAGTATCAGGGTTTTGTGGGCCCACCTCGGACCCAACCATAGTAAAGTACGTAAACCTTGGATAATAAACCTTAGGGAGTCGCCCATGATCGTCTTAGGGTATTCCGACTCCATTTATGGAAGTTAGGCACATATAGGCAATTTTGCCGATAAAGGGCAAAAGAATGAATCAATATTATCAATGGTTTTGCGCTATTTTCAATCTCGTAGTATGAGAAGTGTAGTGCGATCGAGGCTCGCTTTCAAGCCTACTACACTCGAACATGCCAAAGAATGAAAGGCAAGACTTACATACCTTGATAGTGCCTTACGCTCGTTCAATCTCAATTCCCGTTTCGTCGAAACCGCAAATGGTCACTCTACCGATTTACTATTCATGCAAGTTAACATTTCAACTTTGGTTAAATACTTGTCTACCGAAATTTCGGCAGCACCTCCACTATAATTATAACACCCCCGAGATTCAACTCGGCTCAAACAACCAACAACAACCAAACAACAACATCTACGACCACAATAAACACAATACGATACGCAACTAGTCTTCTTCTTACATAACGCAATCGCTTCCATTCCGACTTCAACTTTCAAACCATCACCATCGTACTCACATTCATTACCAATCAAAATCATTACAATGCCATACGGAAGCGTTTCATAATATTTTTACAATATATATATACAAGGTATACACAACATACAAACTTTCCAACATAAGGCCAAAATTCTCATTTCAACTTCATACTTTCAAATCAATGCTAACTCAACCCATTAAACCTTCATTGATGTTATAAGAATCATAACGACACAACTAACATATCAAACAAAACAATTCGTTTCCATTTTTAATTTCCATAGGTCACGGCCAACCACTAGTCTTCCAACTTCCGTCCAATTCATTCGACTTTCATTTTCAATTCATATTCCACAATAGTCACAACTAAAATATAACACAAAATTCAACACCCATCCCATGCACAACCATGCACACACACACGGCCATACATACACACACACACACACACGACCTACACACTACAACTCACACTTCCATGCTTTTCATTCAATTCCACACACTACAACATGCATATATCTTCCATAACCTAACAAAGACATGAAATCCTTACCTTTCCTTCAAGTTCTCTCTTGCCACTAGAGTTGTCCTCTTGCCAAGATAATTATACCAAGTTGTAGATAATCTTGCACTTAGTAATAATCCCACAAGAAATAAATTTTGAACCAAAGGATTGGCTCCAAGAATTTTTTTCTTTTCTTTTTCTCTTCTATGGCCGACGGCCTTCTTGCTCTCACTCTCTCTTTTTTTGTTTTGTTTCTCCTTCTTGAAATTTCTAGCATGATCCATGTATATATGGTCCCTCTAATTTAATTAATCACATGGATAAATTAATTTCCATGGACTTGGGCTAGAATGGCCGGCCACTCTTTAAATTGGGCCTCAATTTTCTTATTTTTTTTATAGCCCAATTCTTCACGAATTACGTTTTATAATTTCCGAAACAAATTTTCAAAATTCCAATTTTTGCCCTTAGGCCTTCTCCACTGTTTCCGCATTCAAGCTTCCATATTCGCCACACACCTACTAAGAAAAATTCAAACATGGCCTCCTTTCTCATAAATCACAATTATTTCGAATTTTCTGATTATGCAAAAAGGCGGGATATAACAGGCAAGGGGGTCTCATCTAGCCCGATTCAGGTCTGTACTGAGAGCCTGATGCTCTAAAACTACGTCCATCCGGAATAAGAAGACCGATCAAACCTCGGACCTGAAACCGCGAAGGTGCACTTTCTACCAAATGAAATGGATATCGGGAGTATTGCTGTCCCCGTCCTCCCCTGGACTTACCCCCATTGTCTAGAGATCTGACCCTCTTGCCATGGCCGCGATCACGCTCACGCTCTGTCCTCCTCTGACGCTTACGATCTTCCAGATTCTGTGCATAGGCCTGTATACGGGAGATATCCATGCTTGGCTGTAAAGCAGCAGTCGTACAAGTATCTATTAGATGTGGCCCTAGACCAGCCACAAAACGATGAACTATGTCCTCTATCTCAGCCACCATGGCTGGGGCATACCTAGCCATAGAATCAAAATACACACAATACTCCTGAACACTCATACTGCCCTGCTCAATACGCAGAAACCTATCTGCTCGGGCTCGTCGGACTTCTGGAGGTAAATAATGGCGAATAAAAGCATCTGAAAACTTTCGCCAAACAGTTGGAGGGGCATTCTCTCCCCTAGATAGCTCCCAAGTCTGATACCACTGTACTGCAATATCACGAAGCCAACTCTACAGACTCGACCTCATCCACGTGCGTAACCCTCAAGGTCCTCTGCATACCATCAATGAAATCGTGGAGGTCCATATTTTTCTTTATCATAGAAAATGCTGGAGGATCTAATCCGAGAAAAGTCTTAGCCCTCGAACTACCAGCTCGGTCTACCTGGTCAATACCAGCTTCTTGTCGCTGGGCCTAGGCGGCTACCAATCTAGTCAATAACCATACGGCATCCCATACGTCCTGGCCCGGTGCATCTGGCTGAGGAACTGGGGGCACTGGGGCAGGTGCTGGAGGCGGGGTATGCGATGTCTCAGATGGGCTCTCACTCTGAATCTCATCCCGAGCCCTAGTAGCCTGCCGAGTACGGCTAGTGGCCTCACCTGCCGCTCTCTTGCCCTTCTGGGCAGCTGTAGCTTTCTTGCGGGGCATCGCTGAAATCAGAACAATTCATTAGAAAGCGAACGCTTAACACATGGTTCTATCGCACGATCAAGGAGCGAAAGAATGATATCATCCTAAATGTCCTGTAGCCTCCTGTTTATAAGTGTGGTGCACATCACACCCATAAGCAAGACTCTACTAGACACGGTTTATAGACAACCCTAGGATGGAACTGCTCTGATACCACTTCTTTCACAACCCAAACCGATGAGTCGTGACGAGTGTCTGACCGCTAGTGACCAAACACCTCGATACACATATCTGAACCATACTAAACATCAAGGGCCCATAAGTGACTCAAACTGATCTCATAAATGGGGGTGACATCATAAACTCTGTGCAATATATATATATATATATATATATATATATATATATATATATATATATATATATATATATACGTACGATATATGTATGCAGCTAGGTCGCTATATATACTGTACACAAAAGAATAGAAGCCGATAAGGCTATATCATCTGACTAATACATACAACTGTCTACAGACCTCTACTGGTATAAAGCTGTAGAAAGGACGGACAAAAATTCGTCATACCCATATGCGTATACATCTCAAAAGTGGTGGCATACCAAAACTAGCTGCATCCGGGATCAAATGGAGAGCGCACCGACCACCGTGAATATGAGGTCCCATCGGGGCCGGACCACCCCGTCGGTCTACCCGAACTCGCGGGCATAAACTCGACCCCCCCCCCCCGAGCAACGGGGAGTCGCACGTGATAATGTACTGAGTATGTAAGACACAAGAGTAACATGTATATATATAAGAGTCACGAAAAAATCTGAACTCATAAGCTGAAATGACTATCTGCATGTATTTGTATGAACTAGTATCTGTATGTATCTGCTTAAATATGTATAACTGACAATGCCTCTGTGGGCGTATAATATGCATGCTCTTAAAGATGACCGTGCTCATGTATATATATATATATATATATATATATATATATATATATATATATATAGTGTTGAGGAACGTTCGGCCCGATCCATATCCCATATAATAGTGTCGAGTAACGTATCGCCCGATCCATATATCATATAATAACGTCGAGAACGTACGGCCCGATCTATATATCATCATCAAGGTACACCCGCCGATCAGGTGGTAATGCGTATATAACGCCTATCCCTTTCCCCCATACCCCATATACATATAGTACACGCGTATATAACGCCTTCTTGTCATGGGTCAATATGTATATGTATATGTATATGTATGCAATGCATAACTGAAACGTGTAAATAGAACGCTCGGAGTGACATAAAGCCTCATTACCTCCGATGTACAACCTTTGAACTAACATCATCATCATAAGAAATCTCAAGACCTATGAACAGAAGGAGCAATCATACGGGGTATAGGAACATCAAAGACTGAAGTACTCCTAGTGCTTCTAAGAGTAGAGTAATATCGAAGCTCGATTACTCGCTAGTTAGCTCATATCATAGGATCATGCCAAAAGAAAGAAAGGGCAGTTTTTAACATACCTTAGAATATATCCAATCGTCCAACTTCTACTCCTCGAACTTGTAAGTCTAAATTCAAGATAAATTTGGCCTCAATTAGACTATTTACCTCATTTACGAACCATTTTTAAATACAAATAGAGCTTAACGAATTATGGACAACCTTTCCCTTGTAAGCTTACAACTCTTCAACTTCACATTCCATCCAACATCAACCACAATATCCACAACACAACACTTACATATCAAAATATACTCAAGTCCATTCCCAATCATCTCTTAAAATGGCCCCAAGTTACTATCTTACCCTTCATCCATTTACCACTTCTATAAGTATCCTCTCTTCACTTAAAACCACTAAAACTCTTCATAATTAACTTAAATACAAGGGTAGAAATCATTTACATACCTTGAGGGGTCTAAGATTCCAAGTATTAGCTTCAACTTCAACTTCCCAAGCTTCACAACTTTTATGAAATCCTAGGAGCACCCTTCTTCTTCACAAGCTCGGGTTTTACGAGGCTCGGATCTTACCAAATCTTCACTATTATGATAGGAAATATTAGGAGTAAATATACTAGGGTTTTCTCTGACTTGGAAGAGAGAAAATGAGAAATAAAGTCATGGGATCATATATTTATACTTGGAACTAAAAAGTTCCAGCGATGCAGTTCGACGAAAGGGTCGATAACCCATCGACCTGTCGACGGTCCGTCGGCTTGCTCCGTCGACCTGCGCCTGCATATTCAAGGCTGCGGAACCATAACGACGCCGCACAATGACGGTCTGTTGACATATTAACGGCCAGTCGATGATGACTAGTGTCTGCAGATTTTCCTGAATCAGTTCATGTTACGTCGATTCGATTCGTTCAATTTCTAATCCTGTAAATTGTCAGGAATACCTAGTGGTACCTTTGTACACAGGATAAGACACTTTCTACCTCCAAAACTCGAGCTTAGGTCTATTCCAAAGGCATACCCGACTAGGAAGCCATAGGTTCTCCTATAATGAAAACGAGAGGCGTAACAAATACATAGGAAATTGTCTTAACTGAAGAAGATAGAAAATAAAGGATAAGGAGAATCTGGAGCCATCCAGAGTCCAAGGATCTCACCCTGGTCTTTCAAGTAAGGCTCTAGCAGGCAACCTAGTAGTCGTGAACTCCGCTGGTGCTCAGAACCGAGTCTGCACACAAAAAGGTACAGCAAGTGTAGCATGAGTACAATAAACAATAAGTACTCAGCATGCATCATTGACTAACCCTTTTCGGAATGGAGACGAGGATTGGGTACGATACCACAACCACACTTGTTCGCCATTGGTCGAGAATACAAGATAACCATACTTTAACGATTAAGCTCAAATAGCAAATAGAATCCAAGCAGAGGCAAGTCAAATACCAACAATCACAATAATAGCATAAGATAAGATGAATGAGATACAAATGCAGTGCAAGGCCTTTGTTTCCACTTCCCAATCTATACACGTTCGAATATTAATGAATCGTGACCCATGAGGGGCTCATGAGGCCCATATATCATCGCTCTGGAAAATCATCAGATCACAGACCGCTCCTGTAGCAACCTCGGATCATGGTTCCCACATATCATATCTGAAGTACTTGTCACTTAGCCGACCGGACCCATTTGTCAACAAAACGCGCTAAAAGCATCATCACTCATCCGGAACAAGATCCCATAGGAGTCACAATCATATTCTCAAATCATATGCATGAATACATATAACATATGAATATGGCATACATTAAGTCTAGAACAAGCATATAAGCATGGAATCCATCCTCATGTTTACAATATCATGAAGGCTTAACCTTTTTACTTCTTTTTTACTTTAATGAGGATATATGAGTGATATGCATACAAACAGTTAAGACATGCAATAATAATAAGAGACATAAAGTACGGGCATCGGACTTTAATCACAGATCCAAAGGATCATACTATTCTATCAGCTAGTGCCCAAAGCACGGCACTCAGACCAATTATACAATTGATATTGCACAAATAGCCATAACATGATGACCGGTATCCGATACTGGTCCTCATCACCTCACGAGTATCGAAACCCCCTTAATTCACCCCAATTCCCTTTTATTAGGTTCATTTTAACCAACACACATATTTAAGAAAGAGTTCAAGGTCTCAACATGCCTGGAATTGTCGAATCTCGAATCATAATGCCCGTTGTCATTACGCATAGTCTCTAAATGAGCATAGTCTAATCAAATATGGATTATACGTTAGAACACAAATCCAACAACACCCATATTGCTACAAAATCTAAAATTCCCAAATTAAGCCCTAAAATTAGGATTCCGAACCCAAAAGGGAAAAATAGTAAATTGAGCCTAGAATCACGTTCCTCATGCTTCATATAACTCATAAACTGAAAATCATCCAATAATAATGTTACATCTCGGAGATCTTGGGTTGTTGCATTGTGAGTAGACTAACGCGAGCTTAAGGTGAACATGAATTCCTTATGAGATTAAGGAGAGTATTCGATAACTTTAAGCGTGTGCCATAAGATTTTGAAGTTATATGAATCGGTGAAACTAAGTTCGTCGAAGGAAGTGAAATGTAAGTCATGTTTGGGAAGGTTTCGCAACAAGTGAGCTATAATTTGTTTAGTAATGTCTTGAGGGGGAGCTATAGGGCCCCTTAGATGGTTAATGAAGTGTTATACAAGTGCCAATAAGGTTCCATAAGGATTAGGGGTTGAATGAATCGACGAAAATAAGTTCCGGGAAAAAGTGGGTTATACGGTCCAACACACGGACCGTATAATTTTTAGTTCCGTATAATGGGCTGACATCCTCCCTAGAACAATTCCAGAAAAGGGTGATCCTTTGGTGGGATTATACGGTCCATTTATACGGATCGTATAATTTGTACGACCCGTATAATTGGCCGTAGATCTGGGTCGGGCCAAATTTCTTTTTGTTATATATGGTCGACCCTAGCTCATTTAATTCATTTCCCACTTTCCCCAAACTCTTAAAAGCCCTAGAACCTTCCTCCAAGCATATCAACATAAATCTAAAGTGAAATCAAGGATCAAGAGGCTAATATCAAGAGATTCAAGTGCTAAGAAGCTTGCTAGGGTTTGTGGAGCTCAAGATTTCCTATAATGTCAATGTTGGAGAGTTCACTTTAGTGGAGTAAGTTGATCCAAGACTTGTTCTTGAGTGATTAAGGTAAGATTTTACATCTTTTACATAGGATTAAGGTTGTTTGATTGTTATACCATGTGGTTGAAGGAAGAAAAGTGAGAATAGAGTTCAAGTATGAACTTGAGGATATTGTGAGCTATAAGTTAATTTGAATTATGATTCTTAGCATGCTATGAGTATAATCCTGTTGTGGGTGGTGCTAATGTTACGACCCGGGATACGGGCCATGGCGGGTACCTGGGGCTAACCACCGAACACCGCTCATCCTGTTACTTATCTGCTCTCATTCACAATATATACTCATAATCATAGAAAACTACCATCATTTGAAACATATTTACTTTCATAAATATAAGCCCTTCGGCTACCAAAATAATATATATATATAATAGATTATTTTAATTAGTTTTTTTTGGGGGGTGAAGCATATATATATATATATATATATGCTCCACCCTCACAAAAAAACTAATTAGAACAATCTATTATACGCTACTTACAAGTACAAGTATCGCTCGTTACTTTTTTGAGATAGTAGAAGACAAGACAAATAATTGAAAAAGAATATATATTAGGCATTCTAGCAATAGAAAAAGGTCTTGACTTTTAAATTTAATGCTTCAGTTTTTTTTTAAAACATTTGAGTAATTATATGTTGACTTTTGAGAATTTGAGTATTATATTAAGGACTTATTTAACAAATTTCGTTTTATTTTGAAGAAGTTTTCTGGGCTTACGCCCCAACACGCCCCAACAAAAAAACTCACTACATGCATATACATGAAGATTGTGAGACCATACTACCCACACTGCGTATCTACGAGCCTCTACTAGAGTACTAGACATATGGACGAGCCAGGACCCCGTCGTGCCCAAAATATATGTACACAAAATACTGTCTCAAAATAGCACCTCCGGAATAAAGGAGGGCTCCTGTAAATCTACTGACAACTCCTATCGGTCTACACCGTCTCCCTGTCTACCTGTGGGCATGAACACAACGTCCAAAGAAAAGGGACGTCAGTACGAATATTGTACCGAGTATGTAAGGCATAAACAACAATGAAATATTAATGAAATAGGGGAGCATCAATGCGGAGCAATCTGGGACTAACTGAATCATAAAAGAAATAATGCAAGCTGGCTTACTTTCATACTCATCATCATATCATATATGTATAAATGTATAAACTGCCCGACCATATAGGTACGGTGTGATAATCAATAACATTAGTATTAGCCTGCGTCCAGGCCTCCCGCGTCCGGGGTACCATCTCATGCCGCCCACTAGTGGTGCTGCCCATGCCATTTGGCCATGGTGTATAGCTGCCCGCCTTGGCGGTGACTGCCCGGCCATATAGGCGCGGTGTGATATCATCATATGCTCATCATAACATACTTGTCATAATATGCTCATGATAGTATACTTATCATAATTCATCATAATGCATGCATAGAGACTCATAGCTAATCATACTCTATCGGGGTGACATAAGGTCGTGGATCCCCGATTACATTATGGAGCATTCGTGAACATTCTGCCTCACCTTGAAGGAATTAGCATATAAGGTGAGTGTATACAATAATCAACATCAATGAACTATGGATAGCTTCATTAGCTTTATAGGAACTTCATATCATGAACTATAGCTTCTTTAGGCTTTAACTCATCATCATCAATTATCATACTTGTGCCTTATCTCTCTTCTTTATCTTATACATGTGTAGCTCCTTATAGTCATGGACTCCTCGTCATTTCTATCGTGCTCATAATATATATCTCTTATCTTTCTCTCGTATGGCTATTCATGAACGTGGCCTCTTAGTTCTTCGAAATTTAGGAGATTTATAGGAGGAGGAAAATCATGCCTTGAAAGGAAAGAGACGAACATCATAAAACGGGTCTAGCAACAATGAATAATAGAAAAGGATCGTATGAAGGTCATTATCTTGTAGAAATCTTGTATCATAAGTTTTAGGATCTCCATACTTGGGCTGATCATCATATTATAACATACCTCTTGACTTCATCTCACGAGAGCTCTTTATAACGTCGACTCATCATTTCCGACACATACATATATAGAGAGAGGTCATAGAAAAAATAGGAGGATTCATACCATAGAGTCATGCCTTAGAAAGAAAGGACTAGCCTTACATACCTTTGTCGTTTGACTATTCGATTTCTTGCTCGTTCTCCTTTAATGCACACGTTCTACCTTCAAAAGGATTCGTATCGACATTAGCTAAACATTTATAAAGACGTGCTTACTAAAGCTATAGAAAATTGGGTAGCGTTTCCTTTGTTTATACTACTTCCCCTCATATTCCATATCAACTCCCAACATTCATAACAACAATCACAATATCACTAACAACAATCATCATTCATTTACATTATTCACATTTCACAATTTCACTCCAATTCTCCATAATCATGACCAAGATTCTCTATCGTGTTCTTTCTCATACAATACTTATTCCATGTTCTAAATGTCATTTATAATGTATTTATAATCTCAACATATCCACTTTTATGATTCATTCCAACTACTCCTCAATAAAAGCACTATTCACCCATTTTATGACCCATTTTCTATACTCTTCTACAATCCAAGTGTTTTAACTTATTAAAACTTCAAACATCATGAAAATACCATGAAACTTACCTTAGATAACGTAGAAACAAGCCTTGAGCGGGAGTATTCTTCTAGCACCAAAACCCTACTTCACCTTTCTTGAGATTTCTTGAGTTGGATGACTTTAGTGAGGTTCCATACACTTGATTCACTTCATTTCTTGTTATTGATCTTTGATTTCCTTGGTTTTCTTGTGGATGAAATATATGGAAGGTTCTAGAGGTCTTGAGGAGTTGAAGAAAAGTGTGGAAATGAAATAAATGAAATGGGAGCATCCTTATATAATTGAACTAAGTTCAGCCCGTCGGGACTTCCACGGACTGTTCCACGGTCCGTGGAACACAATGCCGTCCGTGGAACTGGTCGTGGTTCATGACCAGCCAGCCACCATCTCTGCTGGAAGTTCCACGGACTCATCCACGGTCCGTGGATCATGGTGCTGTCCGTGGAACATGGTCGTGGAACTCACAGTTCCACCGAAGTTGTTCCCGTCGTCTCGTTTGATCTCCAATCCTTATGGAACCTTCTTAACACTTGTTTATCACTTCATTAGCAATCTAAGGGATGTTATAACTCTTCTCCAAAACATTGTTAAGACATCATTAACTCAATACTCGTAATTTTGCCCGACACACAACTTATAACTCGCTTTCCTTAACAACTTTCTTTCCTTGACTCTAATGTCTTTGGAAATATTAATTAGGACCATTAAAGACTATTTCTTACTTGTCCAAGCCTCTTATACGTCATGTCCTTCGTTAGTCTATTCACAGTACGCTAAGGGGAATTTTCGAGGTGTAACATTCCTCCCCCCTTTTTGGAACATTCGTCCTCGAATGTTAAGTCATCGGGATTCTAGAAAAATTTCACCTGAGTTCCCCCTATAATATGGCACTACCATCCTGTTACAACAACCCATAATAACATTGCTTCACAAGGCCATAACATAAAAGCAATATAAATTGGCCACACACGACCTATTTGCATAAAGGAAAAGCATACATACCTTAAAACCTCGATGTCTCTTCATAAATTTCTTCCGGAGGCTGAAATAGATGCAGGTATGTGGATTTCATCTTCTCTTCCGTTTCCCAAGTCATCTCTTCTCAGTTGTTATTTCGCCATAGGACCTTAACTAAAGCTACTTCCTTGTTCCGAAGTTTCCGTACTTGCCTGTCTAATATGGCAATGGGTTTTTCATCATAAGCTAACTTTTCTGTCACTTGAACATCGTTTACTGGGATGATCCTAGTAGGATTTCCAATACATTTACGAAGCATCGAGACACGAAAAACTGGATGAACTGACTCCAAATCGGGAGGTAGATCTAATTCGTAAGCCACTTGGCCTACTTTGCGCACAATTTCATAAGGCCCAATGTACCGGGGACTTAACTTCCCCTTCTTGCTAAATCTCATAACGCCCTTCATTGGCGACACTTTCAAGAATACCCAGTCTTTCACTTGAAATTCTACGTCTCGTCGATCCTTTTTCTTGCTCAATAATAATAATATTAAGTCTTACATGGTTTGCAAATCTATCCCACTTGGTTTCATTGGCGAAGTATAAGTACTTGCAAGTTACATAATCGTCCTTGAGTGATTCGTGTGCATACACCTATACATATACATGTATCCATATCCGTATGCATATTCGTATTCATAGTCCTATTTTCATTCATACTCGCATTCATCTACATATTCATTTTCATAGCATTTCTATATCCATGGCATATTTGCACTCGCATTCGTATCATATACATATCACGTATATTCCATTTGCTTAGCATATTCGTACTTATATTGATTTCATATACATATCATTTACATAGCATACCCGACCACGAGGGTTCAGTGTTATACATAGGCACATATACATATAAGATCATAGGCATCTTTAGCATCGTTACTATCGTCGTTCGTTACATCTATCTATCACCTCTTAGGGTCTATCGTTCAGTCTCTATACTTGTGTTCTCTTTACTCGCTTCCCCCCTTAAGGGTTTTGCCTGTACCATTCTCTAATCCGTTGCTTCACCTTCAAATTTTGATTTCGTATATATATATCCTTTGCTATACTACCTCTTATCCAGGCCGTTTCCCATAGTTTATAGCTACGATAATTCATGTGTGCGACTCGTCTTATAGTTTCGTGATCAAGTACTACAGCCGATATAGCGATCCGAACAAGGACGTGTTTCACTTAGCTCATTTGGTAGTTATGAGTCAATGTTTAGATTCACTCCAATTAACAACTTTTGTCCCATGGGGATGCTCACCATAGTAGTATGTCTAGTTACCCATGCCATCCACACAATGTCACTTACCTTTCTTTAATACCCAAAATTCACTCATAGCATCATCTTTCCCTCTTTCCGCCATCCCACGTTATTCCTCTCTTCCCTATAATCGGCTTATAGTAATCGCAAATGCATTTTTCCTAAATCTCGCCATTTTTGTTTTGAAGGATCTAAGTCTCCTGTACCACTAACACCCTTTATTGCCTCATACTCTTTCACTCTCGTGTTGCACTCAACGTTGATTTCAAAACCAATCATAATCATATCGTATTGTTGTTGATGATAGCCTTACTTTATCGCTTTATCATCGTACGGTAAACTCGTAATCCATGGCCACATTTTTCTCTCCAACTAATTCTTTTATACACTTTACTCGTTTTGTCATAGTGGAGGATATTCATAGGAGATGCGTCTTCCCTTTTCTCATAGTACGACTACTTCTTGAGCACGTGTACTTCGTATATTTCCTCTTCTTTCTATACCCGTACTTATTCCTTTACATCCTTTCCCTCTCAACTTATCTCATTACCTCCCTTTTATAATCAGTCCTTTATTCCTCGCACAAGGAATCCTATCCTTAACTCAGTACCGCTTTGTCCTTTAAAATATATCACCTTTATACACTCCGTTCTCAATCACTCATTTGCTGGCCTTCTCTCCTCTTCACGACAATTCTGTCTACGGTTCCCGCAATTTCTTTTAGATTCCAAGGAAAATTTTGGCAGGGTTTCTCTTGTAACATAACAATCCCAAACCTACACATAGCCCAATAAAAACACGTCCCATGCCTTAATAGGGCATGTATCGGGACACACGTAATATGCAACTCGGCAACATAAGATCACTTACCATTAAAGGATATAAATAATGGAGCTTGTCTCATAAGTTGTGCCTGCACACTCGGTCTAGGATTCCATTATATATATATATATATATATATATATATATATATATATATATATATATATACACACATATATATATATATATATATATTATACACACACACCTCAACTTACTTGTAAATTACGGTTCGGCTATCACTAGGTCGTCAACAAATATAGTCATCTTAGTTTGTTGGGTTAGCTCACCTCAACACAATCATCACATCAAGAGTAATATATGACAGTGCAGGACTCGAATCAATCGGCGCATACATATCATAAGACATTACCAAAATCGTACCTGGGTCAATATCGGAGGGATACTCAAGATTCTGTCGCCCAGCTAATGCATAAGTATGACGCTGGGATCCACTCGAACTAAGTGCTCTCCTCCTGCCCCTACCCTGACCTACTGGTGCCTGGGAGCCTTGCCCCGGAGGGCGCATGGATGATGAAGATCCGGCTGCAGATCCCGTGGGCTGAACCGCACGCCTACCGCCTCAAAATGGGCACTCTCTCATAATATAATCTGACTGGCCACAGACATAGCAAACATCCAAACCCAAGCGGCACGGTCCCCAATATAACTTCCTGCATTGACTACATCGCAGTACGGGCGATCTTATCCGGCTTGAATCACCCCTAACTCGAGAATTGGGAACCCTGGGACTCTGGGGCAGCCTAGAATCAGTAGATCCATCACACCTGGGTCCAGGAAACTGTGGAGGAGCGCTAGTTGTCGAACGAACCGAGTGCCTGGAGAATTGCTGTCTCGGAGCGCCCCTAAACTCATGGTCAAACTCTGAAGAATTAACTCTTTTTCTCCGACCCCTGTTACCGTGGCCCACATCCTGCTGCTGAGCTTGAGCGGCTACTAACTGAGTCAATAGAAGAATGACCTGTCTCATCTCTTGGCCCGAGGTGTCTGGAGAAGGGTGCGGGGTGTGGGAGCTAAAATTAGGGCTTCCCTCTGATCCTCTAAAGTGGGCAGGGTACGCGGAATCCTAGACAGGGCCTTGTTTTAGGGTTCACTCTCCTCCATATCCGTATATGGCCCCTGTTCCAGCCCTTCTGCAATCATGGCCTTGCCCATCTGGGCTGTAGTAGCTTTGCCTTTCATCGACTTTACTGAAATCATAAACGCACCATTAGGGAGGGGAAAATCTTATAACTTGGCTCTATCGCACGATCTCATAAGAAGAAAGATGGTCATTTTTCCTAAATGCCCTGTAGTCTCTTGTTTATTAGCGTGGAGCGCAACACACCATAAACAAGACTCTACTAGACACGGCTCGTAGACACTTCCTAGGATTGAACTGCTCTGATACCACTTTTGTCACGATCCGGGCTACGGGCCGTGGCGGGTACCCGGGGCTAACCACCGAACACCGCTCATCTTGTTACTTAACTGCTCTCATTCACAATATATATACTCATAATCATAGAAAACTACCATCATTTGAAAAATATTTACTTTCATAAACATAAGCCCTTCGGCTACCAAAATCATATATATATACATGCATATACATGAAGATTGTGAGACCATACTACCCACACTGCGTATCTACGAGCCTCTACTAGAGTACTAGACATATGGACGGAACAGGACCCCGTCGTGCCCAAAATATATGTCCACAAAATACTGCCTCAAAATAGCACATCCGGAATAAAGGAGGGCTCCTGTAAATCTGCTGACAGCTCCTATCGGTCTGCACCGTCTCCCTGTCAACCTGTGGGCATGAACACAGCATCCAAAGAAAAGGGACGTCAATACGAATATTGTATTGAGTATGTAAGGCATAAACAACAATGAAATATTAATGAAATAGGGGAGCATCAATGCAGAGCAATGCGGACTGACTGAATCATAAAAGAAATAATGCAAGCTGGCTTACTTTCATACTCATCATCATATCATATATGTATAAATGTATAAACTGCCCGACCATATAGGTACGGTGTGATAATCAATAACATTAGTATTAGCTCAACGTCCGGTGCCTCCCGCGTCCGGGGTACCATCTCATGCCACCCACTAGTGGTGCTACCCATGCCATTTGGCCATGGTGTATAGTAAATCGCCCGCCTTGGCGGTGGATTTTGCCGGCCATATAGGCGCGGTGTGATATCATCATATGCTCATCATAGCATACTTGTCATAATATTCTCATCATAGTATACTTATCATAATTCATCATGATGCATGCATAGAGACTCATAGCTAATCATACTCTATCGGGGTGACATAAGGTCGTGGATCCCCGATTACATTATGGAGCATTCGTGAACATTGAAGGAATTAGCATATAAGGTGAGTGTATACAATAATCAACATCAATGAACTATGGATAGCTTCATTAGCTTTATAGGAACTTCATATCATGAACTATAGCTTTTTTAGGCTTTAACTCATCATCATCAATTAGCATACTTGTGCCTTATCTCTCTTCTTTATCTTATACATGTGTAGCTCCTTATAGTCATGGACTCCTCATCATTTCTATCATGTTCATAATATATATCTCTTATCTTTCTCTCGTATGGCTATTCATGAACGTGGCCTCTTAGTTCTTCGAAATTTAGGAGATTTAGGGAGGAGGAGGAAAATCATGCCTTGAAAGGAAAGAGACGAACATCATAAAATGGGTCTAGCAACAATGAATAATAGAAAAGGATCGTATGAAGGTCATTATCTTGTAGAAATCTTGTATCATAAGTTTTAGGATCTCCATACTTGGGCTCATCATCATATTTATAACATACCTCTTGACTTCATCTCACGAGAGCTCTTTATAACGTCGACTCATCATTTTCGACACATACATATATATAGAGAGGTCATAGAAAAAATAGGAGGATTCATACCATAAAGTCATGCCTTAGAAAGAAAGGACTAATCTGACATACCTTTGTCGTTTGACTATTCGATTGCTTGCTCGTTCTCCTTTAATGCACACGTTCTACCTTCAAGAGGATTCGTATCGACATTAGCTAAACATTTATAAAGACGTGCTTACTAAAGCTAAAGAAAATTGGGCAGCGTTTCCTTTGTTTATACTACTTCCCCTCATATTCCATATCAACTCTCAACATTCATAACAACAATCACAATATCACTAACAACAATCGTCATTCATTCACATTATTCATATTTCACAATTTCACTCCAATTCTCCATAATCATGACCAAGATTCTCTATCGTGTTCTTTCTCATACAATACTTATTCCATGTTCTAAATTTCATTTATAACGTATTTATAATCTCAACATATCCATTTTTATGATTCATTCCAACTACTACTCAACAATAGCACTATTCACCCATTTTATGACCCATTTTCTTTACTCTTCTATAATCCAAGTGTTTCAACTTATTAACACTTCAAAAATCATGAAAATACCATGAAACTTACCTTAGATAATGTAGAAACAAGCCTTGAGCGGGAGTATTCTTCTAGCACCAAAACCCTACTTCACCTTTCTTGAGATTTCTTGAGTTGGATGACTTTAGTGAGGTTCCATACACTTGATTCACTTCATTTCTTGTTATTTATCTTTGATTTCCTTGGTTTTCTTGTGGATGAAATATATGGAAGGTTCTAGAGGTCTTGAGGAGTTGAAGAAAAGTGTGGAAATGAAATAAATGAAATGGGAGCATCCTTATATAATTGAACTAAGTTCAGCCCGTCGGGACTTCCACGGACTGTTCCACTGTCCGTGGAACACAATGCCGTCCATGGAACTGGTCGTGGTTCACGACCAGCCAGCCACCATCTCTATTGGCAGTTCCACGGACTCATCCACGGTCCGTGGATCATGGCGCTGTCCGTGGAACATGATCGTGGAACTCATAGTTCCACCGTAGTTGTTCCCGTCGTCTCGTTTGATCTCCAATCCTTACAGAACCTTCTTAACACTTGTTTATCACTTCATTTGCAATCTAAAGGACGTTATAACTCTTCTCCAAAACACTGTTAAGACATATTTAACTCCATACTCGTAATTTTGCCCGACGCACAACTTATAACTCGCTTTCCTTAACAACTTTCTTTCCTTGACTCTAATGTCTTTGGAAATCTTAATTAGGACCTTTAAAGACTATTTATTACTTGTCCAAGCCTCGTATACGTCATGTCCTTTGTTATTCTATTCACTGTACGCTAAGGGAAATTTCTGAGGTGTAACAGCTAATGATGTTGATAAAGTATAGTATGAAAGTAAATATGGTCTTGTGTTGTAGCTATTGTTATGAATGATTGTGAAAAGGAGTTTTGAGGATTGGATAATGCTTAACTTGAATTAAGCCCCTCGATTATGGTATTATTAATAATGTCATTTTTGTTTGGGAGTTGTTTTGGAATTTGGTAGAAGTAGATGAAATAGGGGAAATGCTACCCAATTTTCGCTAGCTTAAGAATTATACTAGTTTGAACTTAAGGGTGTCTTTGAAGCCTAACCATGTATGGACCCTCTTAAATGTAGATTTCTCAGGCTTTGGAGGTGAACGTTAAGTAGTTAAGAAGACATAAAGGTATGTAAAGCTAACCCTTCTTTCTTAAGGCATGATCCCATTGTTGTATACCTTCACGTGCAATCCATAATGTCTTCCATGATGACTTCACTCCTAGAATCACTAAAGCTCATAGTTCCTGATACTCTCATGATGTCATTGACTCCATCCTTGTCACGACCCTAATTACCGATCGTGCGGGCGCCTACCTTATTATCACTAGTAGGCGAACCCTTACCCGTTAACCCATTAATCATTAGCCAATTTTAACTTCTTTAATCATTTATACTTAAACAATCAATGATCATGTGAATAAATAAATAACTAAACAATTCATAATTAATAGATAATATAAGTGCGGAAGTCTCAACTATTACACCCCCAAGATCTGAAAGTCATCGTACAAGGACTCTAACCAACAATGTCTAAAGAATGAAGTATATCTCAAATATAATAACAATAATGTCTGGAATAAAAATAAACATCTTCAAAGAGAGATCTTCAGGTGGCATGGAATGGATAGAAGCTCACCCTCGGATTTGATTGAGCAAACTAGCTTCAAGCTAGAGATGTAATCTGGATGAAATCTCTGGAACACAATCTGTACTCAAAAAGAGTGCAGCAAGGTAGTATCAGTACAAAAACTATGTATCGGTAAGCATCATAGGCCGACTAAGATTAGTTCACGTATATAAGTATAAAATCAACAAGATAAACAGAATTAATACTCAATTCTAAGTCACAGAATATCCCATAACAGAGTCACAACCTAAGCTGAAGCTTCTAACCCACAAGTCTGTCAAGTTCCGATGATCTCACCTGATAATCACAAGCCCTAGGTAGAGTCACTAATCCACAATTTAAGAGTCACTAATCCACAATTTAACTCAGTCAATGATCATATCTATACCACAACAGCAGTTTCAGCAAACACACCAAACTCAGAACTAAACGAGCCATATAATAATGCAGAATAAAATGTAATGATGTGCAATGCAAAATATGATGATGTGCAATGCAATGTAATGTAATGCACTGGCCAAATACACACTGTACACACATGCTACTGATATCATGGCTCAGTATCAGTAGTCATGACCTGCAGGGGACCCATGGTGTCCATGTACCCTCGTTCTGGATCCAGTCCTCGGACCCGAGTCATAAATCCTCCGCCCCGAAAAGAACCTCGGTCATGGCCATATCAATATATCTCTCGTCTCCGAAACGGACCTCGGACCACGAGCCCATAATCCAATATATATATATATATATACACATACACACCACTCGTTTTCGAAATGAACCTCAGACCACGAGCTCACAACTAGCCTCAAATAGCATCACCGGTTCAACAGGAAGATTATATTAACTTCTTCACTAATTACACATCACAATGTATATCTCAATGTATTTCAGTTCATTAGTATGTATGGACTATGAACAATTAGCAATATCAATGTCAACACAAGGCATCATGCCACAAGTCTTCCAAACCATTTCCATCATGTATGAGTGTATGAATGCATAAATGAGTGTAAACGTGGTAAATCAATGCAAACTAATAAAGCAACAGTGAAGGTACAAGTCACAAAGCCACAAGTCATATCAAGACTTGGATCAACTCAGCCATGAAATGAATCATACAAACCGCCTCAACCAACATAAGAGTCTATGCCCCTACTTACTACCTTATATAGCAAGTACGCCTCACAACTAAGTCATGTATCACCAAGAAGCTGCACTCTTCTATATATTCTCATCAATAGTAAATCATACATCAAGTGTTCATCTATGTACAATCATAAATATATAAACCACAATTCAGGTCTAAACTTAATATCCTTCCTTTCCCCGATAATATATGTCACAATAAGAGAGAACTGAGTATAACACGACAATTTAAGCAATAAGTCTAATCACAATAACAGGGCAACGAGCCACCATCAACAACAATCAACCTAATAGAAATCCATCTCGAATCACCACAGTATGAATACAACTACATCTCATATTTCAGTACATAACGTAATGGCGACGAGCCCACAAAATTAGAAATCATACCAACCTAGCTAATATCCAACCAAAACACCATGTCTGAAGACCTAATCATGCTTTCTCTGTTATACCCCGTACTTCGTACGTTGAAATATTTTAAGTTGATTGCGGAAAGTTAATGACAAGGTTATTTTCCGACTTTGTTTTAAGGTCCGAGTTGTTTGTGATAATATTGGTATGGAGTGTTAAGGGTAAACTTGGAATAAGGAATTTGGGGTTAAAAGCGAAATATAGAAAGTTAGAC
>NC_081346.1:41671065-41683184 GCF_029784015.1 Lycium ferocissimum
AACACTTGTTCAACACTTCAATATCATTCTAAGCGACATTATAACTCTTTCTTGGGGCATCATTTATACGTCATTAACTTAATACTCATACTTCTTATCCGATACTCTCAACTTATAACTCGCTTCTCTTAACAACTTCCTCTCTTCCAGTCTAATGTCTTTGGAAATCTTAATTAGGGTCATCACATGCTAGTTCTTACTTGTTCAAACCTCGTATACGTCGTACCCCTCACTAGTCTATTCACTGTACGCTAAGGGGGAAATTTTCGAGGTGTAACATTAACAAGTCTAGGAATTTGACTTCTGGACTTCGAAAATGGTGGCGTTGTTGTTCAGAATAAGGCTGAATCCTCCTTAGTAGCCGAAGTAAAGGAAAAACAATTTCGTGATCCCTACTTATTGCAGCTAATAGAGGGGATTCACAAACACAAGACGACGACTTTTGAACAAAGGGGAGATGATGGTACTTTGAGGTACAGAGGATGACTATGCGTTCCAGATGTAGATGGGCTCAGAGAGCGGATTATGTATGAAGCCCACAATTCCAGGTATTCCATTCACCTAGGCTCCACAAAGGTATATCATGATCTTAAGGAGATTTATTGGTGAAATGACATAAAAAAGAACGTAGCAGTTTTCGTAGCCAAGGGTCTAAATTGTTAGCTAGTGAAAGTCGAGCACCAGAGGCCTGGTGGGTTGGCTCAGAACATAGACATTCCCAGCTAGAAATGGGAGATGATAAACATAGATTTCATAATAGGTTTACCTCGCTCCTTTCTAAAGCATGATTCGATTTGGGTGATTGTAGATCGACTTACCAAGTCGACGCACTTCTTACCAGTAAAGACCATAGATTCAGCAGAAGATTATGCCAAGTTATACATTCAGGTGATCGTCCGATTGCATGGCACTCCTTTTTCCATCATTTTAGATCGTGGTGCTCAGTCCACAGAGAACTTTTAAAAATCCTTTCAGGAAGGATTGGACACAAAGGTGAACCTCAGCACAACTTTTCATCCTGGGGACAGATGTGGTAGCAGCGTACCACTCGGTCAGTAAGAGGATATGTCGAGGGCTCAGCAGAAGATTATGCCAAGTTATACATTCAGTTGATCGTCCAATTGCATGGGACTGCTTTGTCCATCATTTCAGATCGTGGTGCTCAATTCACAGCGAACTTTTAAAAATCCTTTTAGGAAGGATTGGGCACAAAGGTGCACCTCAGCACAGCTTTTCATCCTCATATAGATAGCCAGGTAGAGCGTACCACTCAAACTCTTGAGGATATATTGAGGGCGTGAGGATATCTTATAGTTCCTTCAGAGATTACAGGGGATAAATTCCAGTGGCTATTCTTGATCGTCAAATTCGCAAGCTGAGAACTATAGAAATTGCTTCAGTGAAAGTTCTTTGGAGGAATCAGAAGGTTGAAGAGGCTACATGGTATGCCAAAGAGGATATGAAGTCCAAGTACCCTTACCTATTTGAAGATCAAGCCAAAAGTGTTGAAGGTAGTTAACCTTTACATTTAGATCTTGTGTTATAACCCTCGTGTATTTCAGTATTCAGTTAGTTCAGTAGTCATTCAGTTCAGTATTCTGTGTCCAAGTATTTCCATAGAGTCTCAGAGTTAGCAATAATTATAGCCCAGACCACCATTTGAGGATGAATGATCCTAAGGGCGAGATAATGTTACACCCCATAACTTAAAACTAAGGTTGGACGCGTATCGTTAGAGTTTTAGTAGAAAATTTGTAGGTTTGGAAGTTTAGAGAAAATGGTCGAAAGGCCTACTTTGGGCACCCATAACCCCTTAATTAGTTGAGAATTTGGAAAAGGTTTCTTAATAAAAGTTGTAGTACATAGAAATACCTTTCCATCCATATAAAGACCCGACAAAACGGAGATCGGAGCAAGAAGTTATGAGCATCACAAAAATGCTCAGAGGGGCAGTCCACCTCGCAATGGCCATGCATCATGGGCCTATAGTGCAAAAACAAACACTCTGATCAAAGTCTGAAAGACACCCAGCAATGGCCATGCATCACTGGCCCATCAAGCATGGGCCGAATATTTGGGTCAGATTTCGAGTTTTCGTGTTTTTCTGTGTATTTAAGCTTGGGGTTAGTTCCCTAACACCCCTATTCACAAAAAATCATCCTAAGGCAAGAGAGAACAAGTCCCAAGCCTCAAGTAGCTCCCAGGTAAGTTCTATGATGATTCTTAGGTTGAATTTAAGTCCCTAATACCCTTCTAACTTGATTAAACCCTTCAAATCATTAGGTATTCGATTGAGACATCACTGTTGAGCAAAGAAACCCTAGAACTCAAATATTAGAGGATTGAACTTCAAAAAGGTAATGCTTCTACACTCTATTCATTTATAGTTGTGAATTGATGATTAGACTCTATATTCTTGGGCCATAAGTTGATGGGTTTGATAAAAAGAATCATATGAACTATGGTAGGATTTTGGATTGTTGACTCGGATTGTTGTAAGAATATGGGTGATGAAGAATGATGTTAATTACAACTAATTGAGATTTTAGAATCACCTCAAAGTAATAGAATGAGAATTGGGTGAAGAAAATACCATTAATGAAGGTTGTAGAACTTTATGCCCACCAAGTGTTTGATAAAATGCTTAGATAACCAAAGCATGAATATTATTGCTAATATGGAATCCCTTTGAATTGTATTGCTATAGATTAAAGTTGAAAGGGTTGATGAATGTTGTATTACGCTCAAAAGCAGGAAGTTAAGGTATGTGAGGCAAACTCTATACGTTTCAGAATGTTTATGATTCTCCCTACGTCTCATTCTTTATGACTATTACGAATTGCCTCAAAAAGTAGTTATGCCTTAGTTCCATGAATAGGTCTAGAACTTCTATTCTCTAGATGACATAGTTTCATAACTTGTTCATGATTATCATTTCGAACACCGTGAACTCATTACGTAATTAGTATAGACTCGTGTTCAATATCCCATGAGCCTTAGTTATGACAAATCAGTTTATTATTAATACATGTCTCATTCTCGTTCTATTCAGTGTTCCAGTATCATGTAACTCAATATGATTTAGTATTTCAGTATCATGTATTACAATATGTTTCTCAGTTCGTGATTTTAAATCCCTAAATATTGAACACCTGTATTTGGGCCTGAGGCTGTAGTTTATGCTTTATGCATCTTGGGCCTGAGGCCGTAGTACCGGGGGCATTGTCTCTAAGAAACAGTTATTACTTCAGTATTTCTTAGAGTCTTCGTAGACTACAGTCTAGTCAGTCAGATGTTAGCTGGCTTTTATGTGTTAGCCTTGTCGGCTTCTCACTTATACTCTCAGACTTATTCAGTATTTCGCACTTTTGTGCTATCTCAGTCAGACTTTTAGTAGATCAGCATGTTGTGTGTGTTTATATTTTTCTTATAGTTGTACCACATTTTGATCCAGCCAGCCAGTTGGTTCGCTCGGTCATATTCAGTCGGGCACCGAGTGTCGTGTTACGCCTAGGCCATGGTTCGGGGCATGACAATCCCATGGATCAAGACTATTGAAGCGACAATTGCTTATAGTATGTGTTGACATATTCGAGATATTATATATGGCATCACGGTTCATTGCATTGCATGGCATCCCTTATGTATCGTACTTCTTATCTATGCATTGTTCATTACAGTAACGATCCGTTAGGTCGTTTTGATTGTTTTCTCATTTTTGCCTATTTTGCCCTTGTGAACCCGCCGCTTGCATTTCTTGGATTGTTGTGTAGTAGGTGTGGTTGGCACAACTTCCGAGATAGCCAAAATATCTTAAGTTGAAAAGTTACTAAGTTGAAGAATCTTTAAGTGATTAGGTTGACTTTAGGCATCATCGGGGATATTTGTGTCATTTTGGGAATTTTGTCAGTTCCATTAGCTTCGAAACGTCCAATATAGGCTGTTTGAGTGTTTGGTTCAATTCCTGAGGGTCTCGGGGGCATTTTGGTCATTTGGTTGGAAAGTTGGTGTTTGCCCGTTCGGGGTTGACTTGGTCAACGGGACCTCTTTTAGAAATTCCGAGGAGGCAAGTGAGTTCGTAGCATGTTTTTACATATGTCTACATATTTGGTTTGCATCGGGGAGTTTCTGAGAGAGTCTCGGGATTTCGGGTGATGAGAGTCAAAAACTAAATTTTTGCTGTTTCTGGTGTTCACGCAGGCGTGAAGGAGGTCCTGCCCCTGCGGACGCGCTCCAACGAGAGTAGGCCAACAGGAGCAAAATAATGGTTTAACCTTAGTCGGCCCCTGCGAATATTTTGCCACAGGAGCGAGTACGCAGCTGCGAGCAAAGCTCCGCTGCTGCGGACATGGGATATTTTGAGAGGTTTTGCCTCGGCGAGGAATTGTCCGCCGGTGCGTGTTCGTTAGTGCGAACTCGAGTGCGCACCTGCGCGAATCGCTAAACAGAATGTGCCTTTAGTTTCTTCCATCCTTAGATAATTCATTCTAAACCCTTAAGTCTTGAGAGCGATTTTAGAGAGGATTGAAGAAATTTCAAGGAGAGAATCATTGTGTAAGTCTTTTAACTTGGTATTTTGATTATTCCCATGATTTAGGTTCATAACCCATGCTTAGAATGTTTGGATTAAAGAGGAAATGACAGGGGTTTGGAACTTAATCTAAGAATTGGGGGTTTTGGTAATTGAGCATGAATTAGTAATTATTTATGGATCATTTTTTGGTATATGAGTTATATTAAGTATAAGTATAATGATTCTAGGTCCAATTTACTATTTTTCCCTTTTGGGTTTGGAATCCTAATATTAGGGCTTAATTTGGGGATTTGGATTTATGTAGCAATATGGGTATTAATAGACTCGTATTCTAACGTCTAATCTTATTTGACTAAACTTTGATCGTTTGGAGATTGTTCGGCTTGGCAAGAGGGCGTTGTGACTCAATAATCGGTATTCCAGCCAAGTTGAGACCTTGCACTCTTTCTTGAACATGTGGTTGACTGAGTATATTTAATAATAGGGTTATAGGGTGATTAAGAGGGTTCCGATACTCGTGAGGTGATGAGCACCAGTATCGGATACCCGTCATCATGTTATGGGTATTTGCGCAATTTCAATTGTATAGTTAGTCTGAATGCCATGCGTTGGGCACTAGCTGATAGAATAGTATGTTTCTTTAGATCTGTGATTGGGGTCCGATGTCCGTACTTTATGTCTCTTATTATTCCCTGTCTTATCTGTTTGTGTGCATATTGTCACGACCCAACCTCGTAGGCCGTGACTAGTGCCCGAACTGGGCACCCAAACACATTCATAAATCCGACTCACAAACAGATAGCTTATGCGTATACAAATATCGGACGCTGTCTCAAACAGATCTCAAACACAAACATATATATATCAGAAGCCGGCAAGGCTATCAAATGGCGCAACGGCCCAAAACATATACAAATGCGAGCCGACAAGGCTGCCACGGCGAATGGGATCGCCCCGTAACATATATCATACAAACACACACACGTACGAATAATAGGCACAACCCACATATACGTCTACGTACCTCTAAACAGACCAACGAGAATCATATGACGGGACAGGCCCGCCGTACCCCCGAACAAACCAAGTACATATGCAATGAAAGAATATATACCAAAATGTGGGCTCCAAGAGGGAGCACTCCAAACAGCTAAAAAGGGTGTCCTAGGCGGTGGATCACCGAATCGTGCGTCCGTACTGCGGCATGAAACGCGGCCCCGAAGAAAGGGGGTTAGTACAAAATATGTCCGAGTATGCAAAGCGAAGATACGGTAAACAAATCCGAGTCATAATGGAAAGTAAATAAAAGTAAGTGCATATCCAAAGTATCAAAATGCTTAATTTCAAAATACAAATCATGCATAGGGCTCGAGAAAATATGGTCCGCGCCGTCGATGGCGCCATAACACAAGATAACACGTAAAGTTTTCAAATCTCCATATCCCCGTCACACATCATAACACATCATAACGCCATACACAGCATAACACCAAATATAAGCGGAACCCGGCCCTCTAGCGAGCCATAACACAACATAACACCGGAGTATAACATAGTGCGCACGACAACATAACCGGCCCGGGACTCGGCGAAAGATACAACAGAATGCACGAGCAGAGTCGTGAGTAACCATATGTATAAAATCATTATCATAGACCCAAAAGATAAGTAAAATGACCATACTTGGACGTCGGAATAATAGCCAAACCAAATTCTTTCAAAAGTCATCGAGTAATTACAAAAGGAGAGTCGCGGGACCACGGACGGGTGTCGACCCGAGCCGGGCCCGCCTATGAAAAACATACTCATCATACGCCATACAATCTCCTACGAACATATCGAGGCAATCCGAGCCTTTCGTGGAAAGTTACGGTCGTTAAGTAATTCTGAGAATTCTTTAAAAATAAAACTTTTTATGCAACGATTTGAAAATCAAATATTCCAAAGACATAAGGGCCAATATTCCATCATATCAAGCATACGAATTCCAAGAAACGAATAAGAATCATAAACATGCTCGGATTGTGAGAATAGAATTTCCTCGAGGCTCGTGTCATAGCCTATTTGTAACTAAGGCATGCCAAAAGAAGAAAGGGTTAAGCTTTACATACCTCGATCGCTCTCGAATCTAATCCAACTCAAGCTAATCCCAAACTACGTCTCGGGTTCCCCAAGGTCTACACAACGTCAACGGATAGCAAATATTAGCTATAGCCATTTAGGCATTTAATCCCAAACTAGCACTTAATTCTACAGAAATTTGGGCAGCACTTCCCCTGTAAATAGACCAACCCCGAGAATTTAACTCGGCCAAATCAACAACAACAACACCAACAACCAAACTAGCAACATCAATAATCAATCCGAAAAGCAATATAACATTAGTAACCCTCTTTTACATCATTCAACAACATTCATAATATTCAATTCAACTTACATTCAAGCCAACATCAACGCTCATACATTCCAATACTAACCCCAACCCATACCAACAATATTCAAAGACATTTTAAACAATTCATACAACATTTCAAACATCCCAAACAACATCCCAACTTACCCGAATTCTGCCCCAAACCCGAGAACACAACCATAGCCCATTCCTCACTTCCAAATCATGATTTGCACCAACAATCCACACTCTAACAATGTCATTCTCATAAATATAAAAATTACATTAAAAGCACACAATCCTCCAAATCAGCCCATACAATTACAACATCAATCTTGAGTCATTAAACTCTTATCGCCAACATAGAATTCATAACGACAACAATCAAAATTCCAAATAGAATTAATCCATTCTTTGCTACACTACACAAAAGCCATATTCGGCTAACGCTCACACACACACATATTGATGATTCTCATTCTTTTCTTCACACTACACAACTAAACATGCTACATAGAATCAATTCATCATCTAAACACACACACACACCTACACGGCCATACACACCATGCACGGCTCAACTCCAACATACCATATTTCATGAATTTCACCCATTTTAGCATACTACAACATGCATACACCATTCATAACACATAAAACAAGATTAAATCTTACCTTTTCCCTTCAACTTTACAACTTGGCTAGGGTGGTGAATGATGAAAACGAGTGATCTATTGGCCCAAACAACAACTCCACGTTAACTAGGGACCTCCAATTAGCGGATTTGCTTGAAGGAAATATTTTGTGATGGCTCAATCTTGGTCTTGAAATTTGAGGGTTTGGCCGAATGGTTGTTATTGTTGTTCTTCAAGTTCTTGATTTTTTTTTCTAAGTGTAAAATGACAAGAAGATGACTTATTAGTCATCCTTTGTGCTATTATATGAGTTACACAAGTTTCCTTGGCCCACACATGGGTTGGACCAACTAAATTTGGCCACCCCATGTGTGGGGGACTAATCCAGCTACCCGGCTAAAGGGCCAAAAATTGCATGATTGCCAACTTTCAATTATACCACTTTTGGTCCCAAATTTTCCTAAATGTTCGACACCAATAAATTCATACACACTTATGCTTTTAAAACAAACAAAAGTCTCTACTTCGCTTCTCGGAATGGTTTCGTTTTCAACTTATCATAGTTACCCCGGATTGTTCCAATGTACAAAATACGGGATATAACACATATCACTCATATATCCTTGTTGAAATGAAAAGGAAGTAAAAGGTGAAGCCTTTATGATATTGAGAACATAATGATGGATTTCATGCTTATATGCTCGTTCTTGACTTGATGTATGCCATATTCATACTTTATATGTATTCATGCATACGATTTGAGGATATGATTGTGAGTCTGATGGGATCTTGTTCCGGGCGAGTGATGATGCTTTAGCGCGTTCTGTTGACAATGGGTCCGGTCATCTAAGAGACAAGTTATTGAGATATGATATGGTAAGACCGTGATCCGAGGATTTATCGGAGCGGTGATATATGGGCCTCATGAGCCCCCCATGGGTCACGATTCGTTGAAATTTGAATGTGTGTATATCGGGAAATGGAAACAGGCCTTGCATGGCATTTGCATCTCATTCATCCATACTTTATACTGTTGTTGTGATTATTGGCATCTGACTTGTCTTATCTTGAAATCTATCTATTATGTGGGTTTAGCTGTTAATGTGATTATCCCGTATATGGACTAATGGCACACTAGTATGGTTGTGGTATTATGAACCAGCCCTCGTCTCCATTCCGGAAAGGTTCGGTCAGTGATGTTCTTTGAGTACCCGTTGTTTATTGCACTCACGCTACACTAGCTGCTCCTTTTGTGTGCAGATTCGGTCCCCAGTACCAGCAGAGCTCGTGACTATCGAGCTGCCGTGTGAGCCTTTGGGAGAGATCGGGGTGAGCACCATAGTTACGAGACGACTCCGGACTCTCCCTCATTTTACCCTTATGTCTTTCTTCATTCTAGACAGTTCTATTTTTGTATTTTTAGACGATTTGTACTCCTTAGTAGTCCTTGTGTTTGGTGAGATCAGATTTTGGGAAGATTTGTAATAACTTCTAAGTATTTCTATTTAAGATTGTTCAAGTCTTGAAATTAACTTGTATGATTTAATTCCTTTTTTAGTATTTCCTTATATTTTGGATTGTTAATGGTTTGCTTTGGCTTACTTGTACGGTGGGACTAGTGCCATCACAACTTAGTAAATTAAGTCGTGACAAATTGGTATCAGAGCGTTAGGTTAATCGATCTCACCAATACAAGGACACTGTCTATTAGAGTCTTCCGGATGGGTACGAAATGCTCCGTGCTTATCTTTGGGAGGCTATAGGACATTTAGGAAAACTCGTCTTTTATTCCTTATCATGCGTATTTACTTCTAATGTATTCTAAGACTTTCTTGTTTCATTCTCTAACAGATGGTGAGAACACGGTCAGTCGCGATGGTGGTCGAGGTCCCGGCGCGGCTCCGTGCTGCTCCTCCCCCATTATGAGAGGTAGAGGTCGAGGTCGGGCTGGGGCCTGTGTTGCTAGAGCACCCGCAGCAGATCATGATCCTGTTCGTGAGGTATCTCCCGAGCCAGAGGGTGACCAGGTTGAGGGTAGGGAGCCCGTGGATGTACCGGGTCAGACTCCCCTAGTTCACACTGCTGCAGAGTTTTCTCAGGAAGCCATGGCTCACCTTTTGAGTTACTTTGAATGGATGTCTCAGGCAGGCATGATACCGACTCTTTTCGAGGGATCTTAGACTTGGGTAGGAGCATGAGACTCCCCGAAGTGCGTTGCGGGTTTTTGGGACTCAAGAGCGTGGCCGGTTCTTCTTCGCTGTGGCTCCTCAGGCTCTTCGAGTACCAGCTTCAGGTATTGCTACTCTGGGTATTGCTCTTCCGGGTATTATTGCACGGCTAGCAGTTCGGTCTACTATGACTGTCGATGAGCATAAGAGGTGAGTGAAGTTTGACAAGATGAAGCTGCAGACTTATGATGGACATCCTGATGTCGATGCTTATGAGTTATTGGTTAGCTGCCACAAGTGGTTGGACACCCTTGGACTAGTAGAGTCCAATGGTGTGGGGTTTGTGGCGATGCAGATGATTGGCCCCGCCAAGCAGTAGTGGAGAGCATATTTAGAGATGAGGCCTGTTTAATTGCCTTCACTAACCTGGGATGAGTTCTCGAGAGTGTTGTTGGACAAATGGGTCCTATTTAGCTTGCATGAGGAGAGGCGAGAGAGGTTTGACCATCGAAGCAGGGGACTATGAGTGTCACGGAGTATGAGATGGAGTTTCATGCCTTATCTCGTCATGCTTTAACTATTCTACCCGACGAGGCGGAGAGGATCTGCAAGTTCATTTAAGGCTTATCTTATCATCTTAGAGGTTCTTGCCTACTTTTCTTTGCCACTTCGAACGGGGAAGAGCTTTTTAGGGTGTGGTTGATCTTTGCCCGGAGTATAGGCCCATTGGGCGCCAAGAGTTTGGCGATAGGTCTGGGAAGTAGCCCCGTTCCACGGGCAATTTTAGAAGTTCCTTTTTTGAAGGCCGTGATAGTCAGAGTAGGGGTTACCGTCCTCAGTTCGTCTAGTTTAGGCAGCTATTCAGCCTTCTCATGGTGGTTCTTCGGGCCGTAGTGGGTACAGTCCTGGTCAGGGCTCTCAGTCATCGCATTCTCGGCCCGGAGGTCGTGGTGGTTACTCCAGTTCTTCTCAGCAGCCAATAGCCCGGGGTGGGTGTTATGAGTGTGGTCAGGTTAGGCATTATGCCAGAGATTTCCCCGGAGTTCGATAGGATGGTTCGCATGTTTCTACTCCGAGACCAGCTAATCAGCCATCGAGAGGTAGTTCACAGAGTGGCAAAGGGAGTTCTCATTCGGGTAGGGGTGGCACCCAGACCGGCCATGGAGGTGGTCGTGGGGGTTCACAGTCTGGTGGTGGTGGAGCTCAGTGTTATGCATTTTTGGGTAGACCCGAGGCAGAGGCCTCAGATGCGGTGATCACAGGTAATATTTTCGCTTGTCCTTTGGTCGACTATTGCCTTATTCAATCCGGGTTCTGCTTATTCTTATGTGTCTACCTACTTTGCGTCAGGTCTAGATATGATGTGTGAGTCTCTTGGTGTTCCTATTTATGTTCTACTCTGGTAGGAGAGTCCGTAGTAGTGGATGGGGTGTACCGATCCTGTGTGGTTACTTTGATGGGTTATGAGACTTGGATTGACCTGATGATTTTAGATATGATGGACTTTGATGTCATTCTAGGCATGAGTTGGTTATCCCTGTACCACGCGATCTTGGATTGTCATGCCAAGACGGTTACTTTAGCCATGCCTGGGATTCCTAGTTAGAATGAAGGGTACGGTTAGCCACGTGCCTAAGCGGATTGTGTCATTTCTTAAGGCTCGACGGATGGTAAGGAAAGGGTGTCTAGCCTATCTTGCTTATGTTCGTGATACCAGTGCCGAGACTCCTCCACTTGAGTTGGTACCGGTTGTGAGAGAGTTTCCAGAGGTTTTCCCTACTGATCTTATGGGTGTCCCTCTAGACCAGGATATTGATTTCTGTAACAATGTAGAGCCGGGCACCATGCCCATTTTTATCCCTCCCTATCGGATGGCTCCTGCAGAGTTGAAGGAGTTAAAAGAACAGTTGCAGGATATGTTGAGCACACGGTTTATTCATCCTAGTGTGTCCCTGTGGGGTGCACCAGTGTTGTTTGTGAAGAAAAAGGATGGATCCATGAGGATGTGCATTGATTATAGGCAGTTGAACAAGGTCACTATTAAGAACAAGTATCCCATTCCCAAAATTGATGACCTGTTCGACCAGCTTCAGGGAGCATCAGTATTTTCCAAGATTGACTTGAGATCCGGGTATCATCAACTTAAGATCCGGACAGAAGATATTCCCAAGACAGTGTTTCAGACTCGTTATGGTCATTATGAGTTTTTGGTTATGTCATTTGGGTTGACTAATGCCCCTGCAGCATTTATGGAGTTGATGAATGATGTATTCTGACCGTATTAGGACTCTTTTGTGATTGTATTCATCGATGATATCTTGATCTACTCTAGGAGTAGGGATATACCTAAGAGGTATTCGAGGATTGTTCTCGTAGATCTCCGAAGCAGC
>NC_081346.1:41683284-41718357 GCF_029784015.1 Lycium ferocissimum
GACAAAATTTCAGGAGGTGTTTTTCCCTCCTTGGCCGTGCACTTCCTCTCCTTCTCTCTTTCTCTTTTTTTTTTTTCCAAGTCTTTCTTCAACTCTTCAATTAAAAGATGAATCCCCCCTTGTATATATATATAATTTTTAATCATGTGAGTGTGCACATGCCCCTCTCTAGATTTTTCTTTTCTTTTTTCCCCCTTTTTTTTTTCTAGAGTTTTCTTTAAATTTTCGAAAATCAAAGATGACTTAATTGTTTGACTTAGTCATCCCTTGGCCTTTTATTGAACATTATGAAATTCCCGTTTTGCCCCTAGTCCTTCCACATTATTCCCATAATGCCATTTTGCGAATTTTTTTTTCGCCCTCAACCCTTCCTCAACATTTCCATACTACCATCGTTCACAAATAATATTCCTAACAATCCGCACATTAAAATTATTTTAGAACATAGTCTTGTCCTTAACTTCTCACCATTGTCTCGCAACATCCGAACGTACGAAGTACGGGCTATAACATGTTTTGGCCAATAAACGATGGTTCGTTTCGATTAACCTACTAAGTCCTTGTAAAATGTTTAAAACTGTATTTGGTCACTTGTGATTCTCGCTCGTGCATTCGTTGTTACATTTTTCTACCAGTCCCGCCCGGTATGTGATAACGTCCGCCGGATACTTGACCGGCGGCCGTGATATTGCCGCCGGATTGTTGGCCGCGTATGCCGGTGGCGGATATGAGGACCCATCGGATTCTTGGTCGCGGCATAGGCATATGTGACATTGCCGCCGGATTCTGGTCCGCGGTATGTGTATATGTGATTTGACCCCCCGGGGTGCTTGACCGCGTATGTGTATATGTGATTTCGATGTACCGGATTTTGATCGTAGGTTAATGCGTCGTACCATATGACAAGATATGATGTTATGATGTTCTTCGATATTTATATGTATGATCCGTATTTCGAAGTAAGCCGTGTTGGCATTCCGATTATTATATTTGTCTTCCGCACCTCTCACAGACTTACGTGTCGTATGACAACATTTTGGTATTCTCGTTATTATGTTCATTTTCTCGTACCTCCGTTTTTGATTATGACTCGCATTTGTTACTATGTCTTCTCGCTTGCATACTCGCATATTCCGTGCACGACCCCCTTTTCGGGGTCGCGTTTCTTGCCCAGTGGCTGCATTCGCGTTTTGGTGATCCACCGGCGAGGGATTTGTCGTTCGGAGTGCTCCCTTTGTTCTCGGAGCTCACATTTTGGGTATATACTTGTCCGTTGTATATGTATGAGTTTGTTCGTGGCACGGCGGGGCCCCGTCTCGTCATATAATTCTCGTTTGTCGTTTGTGGTCCGTGGGACCGGGCCGTACGTGGCCGCGTGCGCTCGTTCGGACGCGTGAGTAAGTGGTGTTTCGGGCGGCCCATCCGCCACCTTTGTCGGTCGCGTGTATGTATGCTTTACCACGTTATATATATATTGGTGATGTACCACCGGCTATCAGGTGCTTCTTTTATATATTGTATGTGAGGTGCGGAACCACGTATGATTTCTATGTCGGTATAGATTGTTTGTATGCCGATTTCGATTATCGAGTGCGCACGGGCGCCCGTATCGGGCACTAGTCACGGCCACGGGTCGGGTCGTGACAAGATTAACCCCCGTCTCTGGGAGAAACACATCCGTAAGGGCCGTATGGTTACGTCATGTTGTGCATCGTGATGCTTCGGTGTTAGGTTAGGATGTGTGTTAATGCATCACGATAATGTCATTGCCTATGCTTCGAGACAGCTGCGGAAACATGAAAAGAACTACCCAACTCATGATCTTGAATTGGCTGCAATTATTCATGCATTAAAAATGTGAAGACATTACTTGTATGGTGTGCATGTTGACATCTACGCATCACAAAAGTCTCCAACACATTTTCGTATGTATGATTTGAACCGCGACGAGGCGGTGTTATAGAATTCATCGAAAGACTATGATGTGAATATTTTGTACCACCCCGAAAAGCAAATGTAGTAGCCGATTCGCTTAGCCGCCGATCAATGGGCAGTCTATGTGAAGTTCCTTTGGAGAAGAAAGAATTGATTCATGAGCTCCACCAACTAGCTAATTGGAGTACGTTTAATTAACCTGGCTGCCAGAGTTAGCAGCATAATCCTACGATTTCGCCCTTGAACACGGAAGTACAAGGAGCGGCAATACGAAGACCCTCAATTGAGCCACTATAGAGACACAAGGCTCACGAAAAAGACAGGCCTATTTGAAACCTCTAGAGGAGTTCTTAGATACCGAGGCAGCGAGCGTGTTTCGAATGTTGGCAGACCGCGTTGTCGGATTCTAGCGTTTCATTATACCAGATTCTATTCATCCAGGAGCGACAAAGATGTATCATGATCTCAAGACGATATACCGGGTGGGATGGCATGAAAAGAGACATAGCAGAATTTGTAGCCCAATGTCCAAATTGCTAGCAAGTAAAGATAGAACATCAAAAGCCTGGTGGGATTATCGCAAGCAATGAAAAATTTACACGGAAACGAAGTAATAAATATGGATTTCGTCACAGGGATTACCCCGTCCCCGAAGTATGATTCTATATGGGTGATTGTGATAGATTGACTAAAGCAGCTCATTTTCTTCCAAATAACCACATATGCAACAGAAGATTACGCGAGGTTGTATATCAAGCGATTGTGAGACTTTATGGAGTTCTGATATCCATTATCACAGATAGAGGAGCGCAATTTACAACCAAGTTCTAAAAATCATTCCAAGAAGGTTTGGGTACTCAAGTAAGGCTCAGCACGGCATTTCATCCGCAAACTGATGGACAAGCCGAGCGTACTGCTCGACCTCGAGGATATGCTGCCTATACGGTGCCGGATTTTGGTGATAGTCGGGATGACCACTTACCCCTTATCGAGTTCGTACATAATAATAGTTACCATTCTAGCATCCAGATGGCTCCGTGATGATGCTTTATATAAAAGGAAGTGCGTATCTCCAATTGGATGGTTGCCTGGGCAGAGAAGATGGCCATTGTGGCCCCGAGTTGATTCAACAAGCCGTAGAAAAAGTCAAGGTAATCCGAGATCAATTGTTGACAAAAACTTCAAAGTCGCCAAAAATCTTATGCGGACAACCGTCGGCGAGACTTTAGAATTTCAAGTTGATGATTGTGTGTTTTTGAAGGTGTCGCCAATAAAAGGGGTGATGAGATTTGGCAAGAAAGGGAAATTGAGTCCTCGATATATTGGACCCTATAAGATTATCCGCAAAGTGGATCAAGTAGCTTATGAATTGGACTTGCCTTCAGAACTTGAATTAGTCCATCCGGTTTTCCATGTCTCAATGCTCCGCAAATGTGTGCGAGATCCTACGAAGATTATGCCAATCGATGATGTTCAGATCACAAAAAAGCTAGCCTATGAAGAGGTGCCTATTGCCATATTAGACAGGCAAGTACGAAGACTTCAGAACAAGGAAGTAGCCTTAGTTAAAGTTTTGTGGCGGAATAACAACCGAGAAGAGATGACTTGGGAGGCGGAAGAGGAGATGAAATCCACATATCCGCATTTATTTCAGCCCCCAGAAGAAATCTATAATGAGACATTGAGATTATAAGGTATGTAATGCTTTTTCTACATACGGGTCGCGCGTCAATTTATATTAAGTTATCGTGTTATAGCCCCGTGAGGCAATGTTATTATGGGTTGTCGTGATAGGATGGTAGTGCTATATTACAGGGGAAACTTCCGCTAAATTTCCATAGAATCCCGATGACTTAACATTCGAGGATGAATGTTCCAAAAGGGGGAAAGAATGTTACACCTCGAAAAATTTTCCGTTAGCGTACAGTGAATAGACTAACGAAGGGCATGACGTATACGATTTTTTGACAAGTAATAAATAGTGTTTAATGGTCCTAATTAAGATTTCCAAAGACATTCGAGGTAAGAGAGGAGAGTTGTTAAGGAAAGCAAGTTATATGTTGTGTGTCGGGCAAGAATTTCGAGTATTCAAATAACGAGAGTTTAGAGACGTTCTCGAGAAGAGTTATAACGACCCTTAGACTATTAATGAAGTGCTAAACAAGTGTTAAGAAGGTTCCATAAGGATCGGAGATCAAACGAAGTGATGAAAATAAGATTCAAAGGAATCGATGTATTATACGGCCGATTATACGGTCCGTATAATGTTATACGGTCCGTATAATAGACCGCGTAATCCGATCACAAAGGAAGGTCCTCGTTGTCGGGATTATACGGTCGGCTATACGGACCGTATAAATTTATACGGCCCGTATAATGAACCGTATAATGGTCGCGCAGAAGAGAACTCGAAGGGTTCATTTCTTACGGTCACTTATACGACCGTATAAGTGTCCGTATAATCGCCCGACGGGGATCGATTTTAAGTTATTAAAAGCGAGAGAGACAAGTTCATTTTATTCATTTCATTTTCATTCCACACAAGTCAAGAACTCTCTAGAATATTCTCTACACTTCATCCACAAGAAACCAAAGGAAATTGATGATCAACTTCATCAAACCAACAAAAATCAAGAGTGTGAAGCACATTAAAGTCATCTAAGCCAAGAAATTTCAAGAAAAGTGAGGGTTTTGGTGCAAGAAGAGTAATACCACTCAAGACTTGTTTCCACACTATCTAAGGTGAGTTTCATGAACTTTTCATATTATTTGAAGTATTGAAAAGTTGAAACAAATGGGATTGTACTAGAATATAGAAACGGGTCATAAATGGGAATAATGCTATTGTTTAAGAGAGTAGTTTGAATGAATCATGAATATGGATATGCTGTGATTGTAAGTAGATTATGAATGACATTTAGAACATGGAATGAGCATTATACGTGAAAGAACATAATAGTGAATTATGACCATGATTATGGGGAAATTGAAGTGAAATTGTGAAATGTGGATAATGTAGATAAATGATGATTGTTATTTATGATATTATGAATGATGTTACTATGTTTGGGAGTTGATATGGAATATGGAGGAAGTCATATAAACAAAGGAAATGCTGCCCTCCATTCTTTCTAGCTTTAGTAAGCCCGTTCTTATAATTGTGTAGCTAATGTCGATATGAATTCTTTGAAGGTAAAACGTGTGCATTAAAGAGAACGAGTGCGATAGAATAGTTAAAAACGACAAATGTATACGAGGCTAGTCCTTTCTTTCTAAGGCATGAATCTTATGGCATGAATTTCCCTCCTTTTCACGAATGTCCTATCTTCGAGAAAACCAAGAGCCCTTGTTCATGAATAGCTATATGAGATAAGAGATATGTTATGAGTATGATATGATGTTACTATAAATCTAATGAAGCTATCTATAATCCATTCATGTTGATTATTGTACACACTCACCTTATTTGCTAATTCCTTCGCGTTTGGTATGTAGATCATTTATGAATGCTCCATAATGTAACGGGGACCACGACCTTATGTCACCCCGCGATAAAATATAATCGTCCTTGAGTTTCCATACATGTCTTATGATGAGCATGTTACCGTGACGAGCATATCGCGATTTACATATTGCGTACGAGTACACGACGTACGATATTACACCGTGCCTATATGGTCGGCAACATCGCCAAGGCGGGCAATGCACACCATGGCCAAATGGCATGGGCAAGACACCACTAGTGGGGTGGCATGAGATGGTACCCCAGACGCGGAGGCCTGACGCAGTTGGATTGCTATTTGACATCAAACCTGTACCTATGTGGCCTGCGCTTTATACATATATGCATCCGTGATATGATGATGATTATGAAGTAAGCGCATGCATTACTTTTATGATTCATGGGCCGCCCATGTATTGCTCCTCATTTGATGCTCCTTATCATTGATGTTTCATTATTGTTTATGCTGCCTACACACTCGCACAATGTTCAGACCGACGTCCTTTCTTCGGGACGTCGGGTGGTTCATGCCCATGCAGACAGGGAGACGGTGCAGCACTCAGAAGCCATCGGCGAGATGACAGAGCCCTCCTTCATTCCAAAGGTGCTATTTCGAGACAAGACTTGTGTACATATATTTTGGGCACGACGAGGTCCGGCCCCGTCCATATGTCTAGTACTCTAGCAGAGGCTCGTAGAGCATGCGAGAAGCATGGGTAGTACTGTCCCACAAGTTTCTCATATGTATATGTTTGTATATATATTTTGTTTTTGACACCAAGGCTTATGTTTATAAGTAAATATGTTTCAAATGAAAGTAGTTTCTATGATTATGAGCATAAGAGATATGAATGAAAGCAGACAAGTAATAGAATGAGCGGTGTTCGGTGGTTAGCCCCGGATACCCGTCATGGCCCGTAGTCGGGTCGTGACAGTTACATCATCCACCACTTATACACATGTTTGTCCTCGAACATGAAAAAAAGAAGAGATACCTGAATCACTGAAAAACTGGAGATATCTAATCGGCATAACTGATCAAGTATTACTGAATCCCATCTAATCACAGCAGAACCATCTCAGCGTACTTAGCATCAAAACGTGAAATACTGGGTGAATGCCCAATGAACCAAAGAGGCAAAAGCCAATCATAGGCTAACCTACCAATACGCCGAATGATCCCAAATCGTACCAATAAACCTAAGGACCCACTTGCCCTTCTTTCCAAACCACATCACACCCTTCATGGGTGGAACCTTCAACAATACTCGCTGATCAACCATGACCCCAAAGTCATGAGCCTGCTGAACCGTACAACTCCTTTGTGTAGTCTGAGATGTAAGAAGCCTCTCTTGAATCAACCTGACCTTGTCAAAAGAATCCCGCAACAACTCTATACCCCGAGGTCTTACCTCAATGCATCAAACCAACCAATTGGATAATGACACCTCTTACTATACAAGGCCTCAAAGGTGCCATCTCAAAGCTCGAACGGTAACTATCATAGCCAAACCCACCAAAGGCAGAAATTGATCCCAAAGGCCGCCAAAATCTATCACACAAACCCGCAACATATCCTCATGAACCCGAGTACGCGCCTGCATCGTCCATCAACTGGCTATATGCTGTACTAAGCTCCACTCGAGTACCCAACTCCTTTTGCATAGATCTCCAGAATGAGATGTAAACTAAGTTCCTTGTTCTGTAACTGTAGAAATAGGAACCCAAAGCAAACAAGCCAACTTTCGAAAGTCGAACCCGTCCAGTTTCTCTAATTTACAAATAGCGTGAATCGATACACAATGAGATCACTTAGTCCATTGGTCTACAAAGACCCAGATATGAATCAAATTTCCCTAACTACCAAGGTAATCCTACTATAAGTCCATAGCAATTTACTTCTCCGCTTGATTCGCCAAACCTTCCTTTAACTTAGCCTAATAATCTGATCCTCGTGCACTCTGTCCGACCTTACTTAAAATACCTGAATTTGATTATAACCATAACTCTGACGCAATTCGGTGGATTCCACAATTACCATTATAGTTTCCAATACCTTCTCGAATCGAAACCTGGGCTACTCATAGTCAATTGTACCCGCCAAGTACTCTAATTCCATTTATCTTTAAAAATAATCTTTAGTAACATGAATATGTAGAAATCACGCTATCACACACCACGAGTCAAAATCAAGACTCCGTCTGTCCAAAAAAGGATTTGTGCTTGTCCTAAGCAAATCCCAAGCATTCCCATCACACACTAACCTTATCCAAGGTCAATTACGCAAATTTGAAATCTAATAGTTCCGTCTTGATGAGTTAAAACCACTGAATCAACACTCACTATCTGAATATTCTTATCATTCAAGTAAATATACCGTGTACATCATCCCTGGATTATCTTATCATGACATTGCCGCAAAGGTCACCCGATCACTCCAAAAAAAACTTTCCCTATCCATTTGTACTCCTCCTCCACATCACTAATTATCTGCGTAACGATAAAATTTGCCCGCAACCTGTCGCCACCAAATGTTATCAAATTCCCTTGTAACCTTCATATGCTTGGCAACCTGCAATAACTCTATTTGAACTAAAGACTATCAGATCATTTGACACGGGTCGTTCGAATACAATACCCTTTTGGTAACACAACCATAAGTCACCTGACATTACAAGAACAGACTTGGCCCGGTTAAGATGCATCATACCTTGAATGTCACCAATAACCAATCGAACCGTTACCAAATCTCTATAAGTGAATAGTAAACCTTCCATAAGTCTGTGGTGATCCATCTTAATCCGTTGTTCCAGAATCCTCAACCTTGCTCTGTCATTTCCAGCCTCAAAATCTGAAATTTGCCCAAGTAGTCAATCAAATACCCATGAGCCACACCTTAAGACTTTAATTGTTCATACTCGCCAACTCACACTAATCACCCAAATATGATAAACTTTCAAGAATCTAATTACATCGATCTCTCCTCCTTGTATTTCCACTAACTTGTTCTTCCTTTCACAACCCTAAAATCTCTGAGTACAATACTTATTACGCATTTAGCAAATCCAAAAGTCAATCCTACAATCCATGTGTCTTACCACGCGCAATACCCTCAAGTCATTCGTAATTGAAATACTCAACCATATAACCTATCCATCAACACCTCGACATAGTATTGTCATGACCCAAACCGATGAGTCGCGATGAGTGTCTGACCTCTAATGACTAAACACCCCTACACTCATATCTGAACCTTACTGAACGTCAAGGGCTCATAAGTGACTTAAAATGATCTCATAAATAGGTGACTTCATGAACTCTGTATAATTTGTATATACATAAACATGCTGAGAGAACGGTGCAAGCGCTAGGTCGCTGTTATTACACGTACACAAAAGAATAAAGCCGATGTTGTTATTAACGTTAAATAATACATACAACCATCTACACTTACCGGAATAAAAGCTATAGAAGCCGACTCTCATCAAAGTCGAGCGAACCCATAGACATTTCGTCTATCAAAACTCCGTCATTTCAAAACTTTAAAAACATGAAACTTTTCTAAATAGAAATCATTATCTTTATAACGATTATGAAAACTTTCAATCAAATAAGTACTTTAAACCAATTGAAATCATCTAAAATACATACTCTTTTAAAATCCATATCATACATACTTAAATCCACAAATGACTCAACTTACATCACTTTGTCGACATCTCGACAAATATATCACGAGGACCTGTACCGAGTTGTCTAATCTGAGAAGTCTCTAACTCACGAAGTAAATAAACGTGCACACGAAGTCTGAACATTATGAGTCGGAGATGGCCACGACATACCCATAATCATACATATCTATACACTTGACTCAAGATACTGAGCTCAAAATGAGGTGGAACTTGCTAATCCCCCTCTCACCTCAACTTCAAGCATCCGAGGGCTCTTTTAACGTATACAAATCTATACGACTTCCAACACATGCTAACAATACAAGGTGTAACATCCTTCCCCTCTTAGAAACATTCGTCCTCGAATGTTAAATAAAGACTAATACTCGTATCCAATTCCTATGCTTATTAATATCACTTAACCCTTCACAATTCCTAAAGTCCTTTTCAATACTTATCTTTCCTCTATAAGCTTCAACTTCCCTTAACCTCATTGATGCTTTGGGTTATATTGATTTCTATAAGGGACACATTACTCCTTTTCCTCAAACACATATAATCATGTTTCTTTCTTTTCCTTGTTTCATTCTTTACTCGTTTAAGCTTACTCCTTTTTTATACTAACTCACTTCTCGAATGACTCCTTGCTTATCATTACTTCCCCTCTTAAGTCTCTTCTCATTATCTTATCACATTATTCGAATCACATTAATCTTAGTTCATCAACCTTACTTCTAATCCCCGAGAGAACTTAACTTAACCTCGACTCACTTCTATATCCTCGAGTAATTTCAACCTAACTCTCAAACTGATTCTGAACCCATCTCATAACTCTCCTTTCGGCCGAACTATTATTAACCTTTCATTCTTCAGTTTACACTTGTGTATCTTATTGATCATAGCACACATATATATCTTGATCACAATCAATTTTTAACCAAATTTTGGCAGAACCTGCTCTGTAATTTGTACTACCCACCTGTACACAGCTAACCAACAAGCCTCAGAGGGCAACAATCAAAATATATCAACTTGCCTCACAGGGCCACAATCAAAATATATCAACTTGCCTCACAGGGCTACAATCATATTACAACACCCTATACATACCTGTACAAATGCTCTTCACAATGGCATTCTCAATTTAATAAGAACCATACCTTTCTTACTCTAATCCTAACTGCGTAACACTTACCTCAAATAGCAATCATTAATCATCGAGAACTTACCTTTCTTACGAGCAAACTTTCAATTTCGCAATCATATTTGCACTTTACAATCACTTAATCAAAATTCAAATCTTAAAGTTAGCGGCAAGGATTAAAGGCCTATAACAAGCTACATAGCACAATCTATGATCGAATGAAGGAAACCATCCTAGATGCCACAGCCTCCCGTTCATAAGTGTGGTCGACAACACACCCATGAATAAGACTCTACGACACGACTTTGCAAACAACCCACTAGAACGAATGCTGATACCACTTTGTCACACCACTAACAATGGTAGGGCATGACGGGCACCCGATTCTCATCAGAGTTGAGCGAACCCTTAAACATACTCTCTATCAAAACCTGTCATTTCAAAAACTTTTAAAAACATGAAATTTTTCTAAATAGAAATCATTATCTTTATAACGATTATGAAAACTTTAATCAAATAAGTGCTTTAAACCAATTGAAATCATCTAAAATGCGTACTCTTTTAAAATCCACAAATGACTCAACTGACATCACTTTGTCGACATCTCGACAAATTTACCATAGGACACTATCTGCAGAAGTCTCTAAGTAAATGCGAACATTATGAGTCGGGGAGAAGGCCACAGACATACCCATAATCATACATATATATATACATGACTCGGTGGCTCCAAAATGAGGTGGAACTTTCCAATCCCAGCTGACGTCCAAGCATCCTAGCTATACACTTAACCTGCCAAACAATCTGGGGTGTAACACATAAGGATTGGAGATCAACGAGATGACGGGAACAACTTTGGAGGAACTGTGGATTACATGGCCACTTCCATGGACCGTGTAACCTTATACGGACCGTGGAAGGGTCCGTATAACTCAGCGAGAGATGGTACAGGCTGGTGTTGAACCACGACCGTTCCACAGAGACCATACAATGTTCCACGGACCGTGTAAGTGTCCATGGAAGTCCCGACGGGCTAAATTATTCCAAGTCTATAAAAGGTGATCCCAACTTTATTATTTTCATTCTAACACTTCCCCACTTCTCTCTAAAGTCTCTAGAACATTCCATACACTTCATCCACAAGAATTCAAGGAAAATTGATTATCAACTTCATCAAACCAACAAGAATTAAGATTGTGAAACACATTAAAGTCATCTAAGTCAAGAAATTCCAAGAGAAAGTGAGTTAGGGTTTTGGGGTAAGAAGAGTGTTACCACTCAAGGCTTGTTCCTACAATATCTAAGGTAAGTTTTATGGTATTTTCATGTTGTCAGAAGTATTGACAAGTTGAAACACTCGGATTGTAGTAGAATATATGAAATGGGTCATAAATGTAGAAATAGTGCCCTTGTTGAGTAGTAGTTGGAATGAACCATGGATATGGGTATGTTATGATTATAAGTAGATTATGAATGGTATGTAGAACATGGAATGAGTATTATATGCCAAGAAACATGATAGTGAACTGTGATCATGATTTTGGAGAATTGAAGGGAAATCGTGAAATGTGAATAATGTAAACGAATGACAATTGTTGTTTATGATATTGTGATTATTGTTATGAATGTTTGGGAGTTGATATGGAATATGGAGGAAGCCGTATAAACAAACGAAATGCTGCCCAATTTTTGTTAGCCTTATTCGCTTTAGTTCAGGCTTAAGTATACCTTTAACAATCTAACCTTCGTACGAACCCCCTTTGTATGTAGAATTGTAAGCCGGAAGGAGAGCTCTTAGTCGACATCGTTAAGGAGATACAAAGGTATGTAAGGCTATCCCCTTTCCTTCAAAGGCATGACTCTTTTTTTATAATTTCTTCCCTATACCTCCATGACCTTCTTACATCCCTAAAGATGAAGTTTGAAGAACTTTGAGAACTTCTTACGAGATGCGTTCCATAATGATAAAGATGACAATGATGACTTCATGATGCAGATATTTCTATGCTTATGGTTTCATTGATATTATTCTTCCTTGTTGTCTCACCTCAAAACACTAGTTCCTTCAAGGTGAGACTTAACGGTGAGGATGACACCATAATGTAATCGGAGGTTCACGACCTTACGTCACTCCGATAAAGCGCACTTTTATTTGGGCTCTCATGCATGCTACGTATATTATATGTGTATATGATATGTATATGTATATAGGGGACATGGGGAAAGGTGAGGCGCTATAGACGCATAGCCACCTGATCAGCTGGTATCTTATGATATCATCCCGGACGCGGGATGCCCGGACGCGGGATATATGGGTAATGGATCGGGTTGTTCGTTCCGCGGCAATATATTAATATATGATGATATATGGATCGGGTTGCACGTTCCGCAGCAATACATGATATGGTGATATTTTTACAAGCTTGCATGCATGACTCCAAGAGGCAAGCGATCCTGTTATCTTCTTATCTTTATTTTATCTTCCTGTTCCCTTGTTATTTTGTGATGCATGTCTTACATACTCAGTACATTGCTCGTACTGACGTCCCTTTTTGTCACACCCTGATTTTACTAGGGTGTGATGGGCACCCGACCCCATGCTCGGAGCCGAGCGAACCCACGGACTCTTATTACAGACATAACTCCTGAGACTCTTAATCAAACACAAATGACAACTTCGGAAATGGTTTTCGGGAAATACTTTTTTTGAAATTTTCAAATCAAACAGAATCTAAAATACATGGAATTTATTACATAATACAGAACGACATATCGGTGATGGAGCCGGATACAAAGCCGATGTCTTTGAACTCATGACTCGTTCGCAAAGTCTCTACCGTATAACCAAAACACATAGCATACACACTTTGACTCGGCGAAGACTCCCGGGAGCAAAGGAGCTTGCCAATGCCGGCTTGAACATCTTCTATCTTGTCTTCTAGTCATCTCATGTACTGCACAGCGGCATGAAACGCAGGCGAAGAATGGGGGTCGATGCGGAATATGTAAGTATGTAAAAGCATAAAATACGACAAATGGAATCATAATCGAACGAGAGGATACAAAACATAACCGCAATGGCCGGAGTATCGAAGTGCTTACTCATAAAACATAGGCAAATGCATAACGGAAAAATATGCCATAGCCGCCCCATTATGGGACTCGATAAACGAAAGTGGTCGCCACACTGCGCCACAACATATCGGAACATATCGGAATGTGCACATATCATAGCATATCGTATGGCCATATCATATCATATCATATCAAAGTGTACATGGCACGGATACTCCACAACCCATGTACATGTATACCTGCCCCCTCACACCGAGGCACGGCGAACAATGCAGTGGAATACGCGTGATAACATATCCTGGCCCGGGCTCAGTGAAGGAAGCATTGAGGCATCCACGAGTGGAGTAGTGAGAAACTATATGCATCATAAAATATTTACAAAGACTCGATAGAATAATCCGAACGAGAGGTCATTTAGAAAAGAAATCAGACGATAGTCATTGTACGTACCTTTCGGATGTCACGAGGGATTATATCAAATTAAAACTTCTGGGATTGTTTGTACATATCAAAATACAAAACATTTACGTAAACTCGATAGCGTAATTCAGATGACAAATCATATAAAAGAAATTGAGCGATAATCATAGTGTATGCCCTGCGGATGTCGGAACGGTTTGTGTCAAAATAATCTTTCTAAAATCGTTTTCATATTTCAAACATATTACGAGATTCAATAAAATAAATAAAACGACTATCATATAGTAGTTAGAAGAGTAGCCGGGGTTTTCTTTGGATTTTTACTTAAAAACAAGTCAAACGGAATAATAAAGAAAAGTCCGGGAATAGTGGGCCCACCTCGGGTCAAACAAGATGGCGTACACAAATTACGTATATTAAACTTCATGACGTCACTAATAAGAGTTTTAAGATAGTCGGATTCCATTTGTACAAGTTCTAGATATTTAGACGACTTTTCTAATCATTTACAACTTAACTAGTTCAATTCCACTGAATGAAAAAGGGGCAAATTTGGACGTGGATTCCGAAGAGTAGAGTCGTCCTCGAGGTCCGAATTCAAGCCTATTACTCTTAGGACATGCCAAGAGAAGGAAAGGTGGAGCTTTACATACCTTGTTTGCCTTTTACGCTTGTCCAAATTCAAATCCCGTTTCCTCCGGAATCTACAATTGGTCACATTTATCAAATATTAATTATAAGGCTTTAAGAATTCGGTCTTAACCAATACTTGTCTACGTAAATTTGGGCAGCATCTCCCCTATACATACAACATCCCCGAGATTTTAACTCGGCCAAAATATCAACAACCATACCAACAACAATACCAACAATTTCATATCAAACTAGAATTAAATTCATTCTTAAACTACTCCCAAAACAGCCCAATATACATTCGGATACTAATGCTTGTATACACTTCTTTATTTCCGTATATCCATAATATGACAACAATAACTACAGCCAATCCTCCGATATTCCAGCCCACAAAACTGTCATAACAACCATAAAACGGTCCCAAAATATCATCGCAAAACAGCCACAAATATCATACTAAACAGCTTCTAAATATTGTCACAAAATAGCCACGAAAATTATGTAAAACAGCCCCAAAATATGGTTACAAAACAGCCACGAAAATTACATAAAACAGCCCCAAATATTGTTACAAAACAGCCCGATATACGCTTTGTATACAATATCTTTATACACTTTATTCTCCCAAATTCAAGAACAACAACTTATCAAAAACATCAACAACAATATCAACAATTATTATACATCATAACTCAACTAACTTCATCCATTTAATCCACCTAAAACAGCCCCTTAATCCATAAATCCCAACAAAACAACAAGAAGTTTATAACGCTATTTTCTCCATTCTAATCCGTTAAAACTCTAAATAAACTTATTAACAATGAAAAAGGGACCTTATTCTTACCTTAAGTATGCAGCAACCACTTCAACAATCTTCTTCTTGGCTGATTTTTAGCTCAAATTGAAGGCAACGCGACGTACAACACTTTTCTCTTCATGAGCTTCGCGATTCGGGGCTTAGATTTTGATCAAAATTGATTTCTCTCTAAATTTCTCCTCCCTTTCTCTCTCTAGAATGTTCTAAAATTTTATGGGTGTGTTTTGGTCTGAAATGTGGAGAGAAGACCGAAATTTTTCATTATATGACAATAGAAATGGGCACGACCCGAATTGAAATCGGGTTGGGCCGAATTCACTGTCATCTCGACCTTTCTGCCTTAAAATGTCCATATCTCCTTATTCCGATGTCACCTATTGGCCCACGACCTATGGTTGGAAATCTAATTCAATTATCTACAACTTCTATTTCTTGATATTTTTCCAAATTCCAAACTTATAATATCGTTTTTGCTCCTCGAAGTCAGGTCACCCGAAAACGTTTTCTTAAAGATATTCGTTTGGAGGGCTTCTACTTTGATTTGGCCCAAGGGTCCTCCTTGAGTTGTGTTCAACTTCACATATGTGATTCATATGACTTTTTAGATGTTTCAAAAAAGTCTCGATGTGTGGGCCCCACCTCGCTTACAAATAATCCGACGCTCAAAAATACGGATACAACACTATCAACGTGATTTTAAATTATGTAGCAACAACATGATTGTCAATTCAATTTCTTTTGAGGAAGCACGTATCACGCTCATGCTCTGAAAATGCGGGATATAACACTTTTCTTCTTGGATGCTGTGTTCATGCCCACAGGTAGACAGGGAGACGACCCAGCTTCCTAGGAGCCAGACCAGCTTGCACAAGAGCACTTCCATACTCCGGAGGTGCAGTTTCTGATATACCTTTTGTGTTCATACTTGGATATGGTGGGGTCCTGTCCCGTCTTCATGACTTCAGAGTTTCAGTTAGAGGCTCGTAGATACTCATGTGTGGGTAGTGGATGTTATGTGACCCTCATTGTATATTCTGTATATTATTCTTCTGCTGCCGCGAGGGCTTATGTATGTATGTATATATATATATATATATATATATATATATATATATGTGTGTGTGTGTGTGTGTGTGTGTGTGTGTGTGTGTGTATGTTTTATAGAGTTTATATGTGTACAGGTTAAGACGATAGTAGTATGATGTGTGGTGCTCGGTAGTCAGCTCTGGGTGCCCGTCATGGCCCACTAGGCGGGTCGTGGCGATGCGTTAACGGGAAATTTTTCGAGGTGTAACTATATTTCAATTGACATACAATGTATATTTGAAACTATTTTTTTTTAAACTGGTAAATTGATTTATTTGAAACTATTTTGCAAAATAAAATGGCAAAATGTAATCGGAATAATTTTGTAAGATCATTTTTTATTTGTAAAATGCATATTTCACTCCGTTTGAGATTCAAGAGCTCTGAGTAATTAAATAAAATTATTGGAGGGCCAACACTCTTGAAGTAGTAGAACTTTAAAATTTACTCCTAAAGTAGTAAAACTTTGTACTTTACTCCTGAAGTGTTAAGACTTTGAACTTTACTCCCGAAGAAGTTTAACTTTGAAATTTACTCCTGAAGTAGTAAGACATTGAAAAATGTCTAAGAAATAATTTGAAGCAATGCCTTCTTGTGCTTGAGCAAAATAATGAGCTATTTATAAAATTCATATACTCAGGTTCATTCTACGCAGAGGCGGATCCAGGATTGTAAGGTTGTGGGTTCCTTTAAAAAAAAAAAATTACAACAACAACATACCTCCCACAAGTAAATCACAGCATTTTGAAAAAGAAAAAATAAGAAACGTGGGTTACTCTTTTGCTGGAAAAAAAAAAAGCAAATTTGAATTTAAAAAAATGAGTCCAACGGGAATCGATCTCGCGTGCATCTGGAAAAAATCCCCTTCAAGTGTCCCCTTCTTTGTCATTGAACCATCAGCCATTTAGTTGTGGGTTCCAAACTAAAAATAATTATACTTGACTATAATTTTCAATATAATAATAGGACCTACGTTAGCGGATGTGGGTTCCCGAGAACCCACACCCGCAACTGTAGATCCGTCCCTAAATTTCTACGAAGTGAATGTGAAATATCACAGCACACTGATCGAGTAATAAAGGATATTGATGTTATTCTATGGTATAAAGGTAATTAATTGTCGCACGTACCTGTCGTACATCAATACATCTTGGATACTTTTATTATGTATCATTCTAAGGGAATGAAAACAAATATTGCAGAATATTTTCTACTATAACCACATTGATATACACTTGTAAACTTTCTCAAAATAATTAAGATAAGAGCATAATTTCCAGATTATGTAATTCAGATAATTCATCTTGATAATGCTGGTTCATATCCAAGCTGGTTTAGCATTGAATGCCTCTAATAAATAGCTAAGTCATTACTTATGAGAACAAATTTTTGTCACGACCCAAATCGGAGGGCCGCGACTGACACCCAAGACCCTACTCGGCTGAGTGCCATACTACTATTCCATTCAGGAGTCACAACTTTTTGTGAACCTTTAATTTACGAAATGACGCTTCCGTCAGGTAAAAAAAAAAACTTTTCAATAAAACTCTTTCGTCAAATTAGGGACTTCTCCCTTATCGTTAATTCAAAGAAAACCCTTAGTCACAATAAAATCTTTAAAAATAAAGTATAAAAACACATCGACCTATATGGTCGCTTTACACAACTGTCGACATCTCGACGCACTATCAATAGGACACTGTCTGCAAAAGTCTCTAACATACACGAGATACCATAACATAAGTACACCCCGACTCGGCAACACCCAACCGAGATGGAGCTCATCAATCCAAATGATAGCCTGAGAACATCCTATAGCCAATGTCTTCTACTCATCTGTATACACTTGCGTGGCATGAAACGCAGCACCCCCAGGCAAAGGGACGTCAGTACGAATAATGTACCGAGTATGTAAGGCAGAACTGAAATAATATATCTCGACTCGGATGATAAAAGAGTAACAGACTCAACTGCATCTCGTAACTAACTCGATAAACATATATGTGCATATGAACTTTTGATATATATATATATATATATATATATATATATATATATATATATATATATATATATATATATATATATAATGCATGCCTTCGCCCTGCTCGCAGCCCCTTCGGGCATCATAATCATCGTATACCACTCGATCGTGTGGTTTGCGTATATAACGCCTTAGCCCTTTTCCCCATCTCCATGAAATGATGTCGTGCATGCATGTAAATATGAAAATGCATGAAAATCTTTGGAAACCATCAAAAGACTCCCTTCGGAGCAACTTTTATTTCAAAACGGGAACTTCTTCCCTTTTCTTAAAAATGGGAACTTCTTCCCCTTTTTCTCAAAAATGGGAACTTCTTCCCCTTTTTCTCAAAAATGGGAACTTCTTCCCCTTTTCATTTGTCTCCTTCGAGACTCAAAAATTAAATGTAAAATGCATAGGTAAGAGAAAGACCTTATGAATGTCCCCTTCGGGAATTAGACAACATTATGAAATCGCACAACTTAAGAATGCCCCTTTGGGCTTAAGAGGTCAAGGAACTCAGGATATCCTACATCTAGGAATGGATTCATTATGGATATCATTACGCTTCACACTTGTCATAGATCATGCCAAAAAGAAGGAAATGATAGCCTTAACATACCTGGAAGCTCGCTTCTCGACTTTCCGGCCCACCTCCTATCTTGAAATCTACATATAAAAACATTCATACTATTGTTAGGCTCACCATTATACACTTGTCTTAAGCCTTCAATTTAAATCCATTTAGAATATGCCGAAATTCGGGCAGCATCTCCCCTGTTTATATGCCTAGCCTGAAATCACAATCCAGCAACCAATAACAACAACAACAATACCAACATCAACAACAATATTATCAATACCAATATATTCCATAAAACATCCCACACGATGTTTTCCAAATTTCTCAACTCATAAATTCATTATCCGATCGTTTAATAGCTTTTCCTCCGTAAATAAGCTTAAATCAATACTTATAAGGGAAGATTCATACCTTTCACCGCTAGACCTGCGATATCTTCAATTACAACCTTGAATCCAAGCCATGTTTTGCTGCAATACAATATTATAATAACAACTAGATGCTGTCCGGGCCTAAATCTGGAGACTTCACTTAATTCGCGGTAAAATTTAGTGGATGGAAGTTGGGGAAAGTTCCAGAATATTTAGGGACTTTTGGGGGGTGTTTGGTCTGAAAATAAGGGGGTAAGCCCCTTTATATAATTCTCTAGAATCTGCCTGCACCGACTCAGTATTTGCTCAGCGCGTTCGCGTGGGTCTTGGGCGCGTTCGCGTGGGTGCGGCGCGTTCGCGCAGGCTTATTTTTTCTGCCTGCGCGTTCGTTCAGTAAAAAGATCATAACTCTTGATCCCGATATCGCATGAGGCCCACGACCTATGGTTGGAAAGCTATTTCAATTATCTACAACTTTCATTGCTGGTGTGTTTCCAAATTCCAAACTTATAATAGCGTTTTGGCCCCTCCAAGTCAGATCATCCGAAAACTTATCCTTAAATCATCCTTTTGGAGGGCTTATGCTTAAGGGTCCTTCTTAAGACTTGCTCAACTTCCCATATACTACTCATATAACTTTTCATATTTCCTTTATAAAACCCCGGCATGTGGGCCCTACCTTACTCGCGATTATAAGGGCCACTCATCAAGTAACTTATTAACTGATTACTCCATACGGTCTCCAAATGTCATATATATACATATTCTTATACTCAGATCATATAATCTTCATCCCTAACCCTAGCCTAAAATTTGCTCAGTGCGTTCGCGCCCCGTGATGGCTCGTTCGCCCTAAGTTGGCCCTTGGCCTCCTGCGCGTTCGCTCCACTCCCTGGCGCGTTCGCGCAAGCTAATTTCCTTGCCTGCCATCCCAACTTGTAATGTCCTTATCTCCTTACCCCAATGTCCTATTGAGAAGCGATTTATTGCGTTGGGAACTGGACTTCATGAACTTCACTCTGGGCTTTGCTTTGTCTCAAAACTCGTCACGTTCCCAAAAGATATCCTTCCTCCAAGTCGGACCATCAACCATAGTTTTCGAGATTCACCTACCTTCCAATTCTCTCGTGGCTTATTACCTGAACTAAATCTTCATGATCATAAATTAAACGTATGCAACCATACATGCCCGTGAAAGTAACTCCAAAATCCATACTTTGGCCACCTACACTTACGAATTTCAATGTATAGAACTACGGGGTGTAACAATTTTCATGTGTTGGTCTAAAATATGATATGTTGCATACAGCAAAGACTTGTATGCATTAGACCAATAAATTATGATCAATTCTCCCTTCACAATTGGTTCAAGGTTAGGAACCAAACATACCCATCTAACAGTGTTTTATGTGTGGTACATGATTAATTAATCTACCATGATGCACAAAGATGGATTCCCCAAAGAAGATGGGATATATGTTAGTTTTTTCAACATAAGGGGTAGAGAATAAGTAGCTAGGAAATATGTTGTGAATTATCATTAGTATGATCCTCATTTAAAAGGTAATTCATGTTAAATGCTATAAGCATTTGCTTGACTCAAAATTAAGTTCATATTTCAGTTGCAAATGCTCCTATTAATATTAATGTCCCTGAAGGACAAAGTATACAACATGTATGAAGCATGGTAAATCAATCAATTTCAAATGCAATAATCCTTGAAAAAGGAGAGGAGAAAATGATCAAATGGTCATAATAAGGAGGCAATGTACCCTTGAAGAGCCCACGACATAACATTTCATGAAAACCTCACGAAGATGTTCAGGTATCTGAAAATAATGAAAATAAGATCTTAAAAGGTTATGTTGTAGTGCGAACCGATACAAATGATATATCTTCGACGATATCTTTGGTACAATATAGCGTGAAATATTGTAAAAGATTTTGAGGATCTAAGTTCTATGTTTGTTAGATCATGCTGACATAGAAATAATTACTAAGTGAAATGATGCATCTTGGTAAGCGTAAAGCTTATTGGACCTGCAATCCGAACATTAGAAGATGTCACGCCATTTAAATATAAATGAATGTTGTCACAACATATTTGATTTACTTTTCAAAATTTATATAGAAATTTTTGTAGAATTTTAAATGCCTGAAGCATATACATGTTCTAGAAATTTATTCATAATTCTTATATGCCTTAATCAAGCAAGGTAAATGTGATTTAATCACCTTCATGAATATTCATTGACTAAGGGTACAAATGAATGTATTTATCCGTATATTTTTTAGGAAATCTGAATATGTCATATTATTGTGTGCAAGTTGATGACTTGAATATTATAGGAACTCTTGAAGAGTTTCCATATAATCTACTGAAAAAGTTGAAATGAGAAACTTGCAGAATTCTTTGGACTTGAAGTACCACATCTTTATGCAATTGATGCATTTATATATCTTGCTATAACTATGAGGCTGATATAGTTTTACTCTTATACGGAGTTACTAAAAAGGTCAAATGCATATTGCAAATGAAATTCCTCATATGAATATGGTTATCCTAACAAATATTTTCAAGTTTTTTGTTAATTATTATGCAAATACAGGACATTCGTTTTGATGAACATAAATATTAGATCCAGACCAGTGTTTTAAAAGGAAGTCCCGGGCGGGGCACAGGCAAAACACCTCGGGGCTTACGGGTGGGCCTTAGTTCTGTGAGGCTTACGCCCTAAGCGTCCGCCCAACGCTTGGGGCTCGCCTAAGAGTTCTTACACAAATTATGTGTCAAATTCCCCAGTTAACATTATTGATCCTCATAATTCTTTATTAAATTAATGATGCTTAATAGTTTGCTTCATCTATAGAAATAAGACGATTGAGAATAACTCAAATAACGAACCATAGTATTGCATATTTACTATTTGAGAACACTGCGAGGGTGAACATCACTTAACATTTCTTTTAAAATTATATAGCCGAATTTTACGTCTTCACTTGCCATTAGTCTTCACGTTTTTGTCATGTGCCGCAAAATTATCATAGTTTATTATTTTGCTATTTGAAAGTAATTTTATTTTTATTCATGAAGGAGTGATGTTATAATTATAATTTGATAAAGCTTATTGATTATTTTCTTTTAGGGAGGTAAATTGCATAGTATATATGATAGTAGTATGCTTTAGAAATTGTGATTCTTTTATTGTTTGAAAGTTAAGGAGTTAAAAATGATTTGTATCTCATAATAACTTTTAAACCATTGCAATTGTTTATACTTTTAAAACCATGTTAGAAGTTTTGCTTTGTATGAGTTTCTTTAATCATGTTATTAATTTTTTAAAACTATTTATATATATTTTATAATTTTTGTGTCATTATACTATTTTACTATATTATAAATTAAAAATTTAAAAATTCATGGGGCTTGCGCCTCGCCCCGTACTGAGTAAAACGTCCCGCCTCACGTCTCGCCTTTTAAAACACTAATCAAGACGTGTTTTCTATCCTCATGTTGGGTTACTGTCATACTATGCATTTTTTTGCGCGGAGTGCCCTTCTTTTGGGGTGGTCTTTAAATTTTGCCCCTCATATTTGTGGTCTTTAAATTATGCCCCTCATATTGCTGGTCTTTAATTTTTGCCCTTCGCATTGCAACTTTGAGCTTTCGCGCAGGTTCTGAGTTCGAACCCCCGCTCAAGCAAAAATTAAAAAAAAAAAATCGCAAGACAAGGTTTGAGTCGCGTGTATGCGGACCGGCATACTTTTGTTAAGGAATTACAAATTTTATTATGCGGACCCGGCATACTCATGCCTTATGGGCGACTTGGCATAAGTATCTTTGTCCGGCATAACTTTTTGATAATTCCTTCACAAAGTTATGCGATGGGGCATACTTTTAATGGGCAAACTTTTATGCGAACCCGGCATAACTTTGTGAAGGAATTATCAAAGTTATGCGGGGGGGGCATACTTATGCCAAGTCGCCCATAAGGGCATAAGTATCTTAGGTCCCGTAAATAACTTTGATAATTCCTTCACAAAGTTATGCGGTGGGGGCATACATACTTAATGGGCAAACTTTTATGCGGGACCGGCATAACTTTGTGAAGGAATTATCAAAGTTATGCCGGACCGATAATCTTATGTAAATCTGCCCTTACAAGGCATAAGTATGCGGGTTCGGCGTAACTTTGGTAATTCCTTAACAAAAGTATCAAGGGTCCGGCATAGCGAAATTTAAACTTGCCTTGCGATTTTTTTTAAAAATTTTGATATGCGCGTGGGTTCGAACCTGAACCTATGGGTGTTAGCCGAAGGGCAAATTTTAAAGATTTCAAATATGAGGGGCAAAATTTAAAGACCACCCCAAAAGAAGGGCAATTCTGCGAATTGCCCCATACTATGTTGTCTTACATGACAGTCAAATCATGCAAAGATAGCAACAGTTTATAAAGCAAGCCAGGAATGTACGTGGCTGTGATTCCAGCAATATTATATGACAACAGTGCAACTTTATTAAAAGAATAGAGATACAAATAATCAATCAGTTCGTCAAATGATCTGATCACAAAGACACTGCCAACCTCAGCATACGGTAAGTTGATATACAAGATTGGAATGTGTATCTTCGAGATTTCAAGTGTTGTTTACATTAGGGGAAGTAAAATATGCGCGGTACTTTTTTCCCTTAACCATGGTTTTGCCCCAAATTTATTTTTCCTGTTAAGATTTTTGAGGCAACTCAAAATTCGTATTATTAGATATGTATACTATTTTCCCTTCACTAAAATTCTTCCCACTGGGTTTTTTCTTGTAAGATTTTAACGAGACACATTATCTATCAAATAGATATTCAAAGAGAAATATTATGAATATATTTTATATATTATTGCCAATCTCTATTTATTTTTTTGGAGAAAAATTAAGCTTAGTCACTTTGAGACCAATTAAGTTTTCCCTAGTGTTCTCATTCATGATAGATTCATCCCTCAAGATAAATAACAATCTGTCTCTCTTCTCTCTATCTTTCTATACAATATTCTTCTTCTAACTTTATTATTTTATAACAATATATTTATTCTTTTTATCAATCTTCAACTCTATTTTCACTTTCCCGCGCGCATTTAGAGGATTGTTGCCATTTTTCTGGTCACATCATGCACTAATTTCACTTCGAACGAAATTAGGGTACAATGGGTCGCCCGTGAAATTAAGGGGTAACTAATCGTTTCAAACATAGTGGTAAATTTGTTTGTTCTCCCAACTTGTCAAAATAAAAACGGCACAAGCTAAACAACAGAAAGGCTTTTTCTTAGATACAATGATACTAACCGTCATCTCGTAGAATATTGCCACAGTGCCAATCAGTCCAACTTGACTGGTATTTACATCGTTTGGCACTTCTTATAATGGGAATAGGACGACGTTACTTACATTCCTTGTTTCACAAAGAAAACTATAAAAAGCTATAATAGACCTATCCATCCTTTTAGACTGATGAAGTGAACAGGAAAACAAACCACCAAAAAATAAAAAATAAAAACAAGACAAAGCAAATCTAAGTGGAATCATCAAAATTGACTCTCTCCCCCGTAGAAAATACATTCCAGAAGACAGCAGCAGAAAAATACATGAATGCTGTAAGCAGCAAAAATCCCTTGAAAGATCCCACCAGTTCAACAAAGAATCCAGCACCAACAGTTCCAATTATTGCAGCAAAAGTACCAGCAGTGTTCGATAGACCTATACAGCGAGAAAAAGTAACCCGGTTAGCTCGCTGAAACAGCATAAATAATATGCATACAGCCAGCGTCTAGTACATAATTGAGCTGCTAACACAACATGCAATTTTCTATAACACAAATGGCTTCCATGGGCAAGCATGCATGTAAGAACATATCAAAAAAAAAAAAAAAAATGTTATACTAACACCAGTGCAATACAACACAACCTTGGCCAACTGCCTAGAAAAATAATGCTCCTTTTTTGAGATTGGTAACATCAAAAAGAAAATAATAATAATAATGCTCTAAATAACATATCGGCACTCTGACCTATACCATGAGGTAGAGTTTTAGTTCAGTGATACACTCTCTGAAAGACTTAACGTCAAGCCCAAAGGAGTCCTGTTCACATCTTCAAAACAATGGTAGCTTTTCTATTTCTTTTCTCGTTGATCTTTTATCTGGAAGAAAGGGTTGACACACTATTGGCACTTGAATTAGTAAGAAAGATATAAACTGGTATGAAAAATGTTGTGATTTCCTTTTATAAACTTGGGCAATCCTTTTAAAAAGATATAAACTGCTATGAAAAATGTTGTGATTTCCTTTTATAGACTTGGGCAATCCTTCACTAATGAACTAACTTTAGGAGTTGAGTTATGCCCAAAGTTCATTTCTTTAATTGGCATCAGAGCAAGACTCATTGATCCTTATTTTTGTGTTTTAATGTTGGGTCTGTGTCGTGTTATCCACACTCCAGTTTCATTCCTGGGCGTGAGGGGAGTGTCATGTTCCACATTGGTTGAGGGAGCGGGTTATGATCTCCTTATATGGGCTTGGCAATTCTCCCTCATGAGCTAACTTTTGGCGTTAAGTTACGCAATCCATTTCTACACTAAAAAATGAAGGAACGAAGAGATTAGATGGACTGAGGAAAGCAAAAGTCTTAACTGTAAACGGTGTGTTCCTTCATGTCTTTGTGAAATGTGCATTGCCCATCTAAAAAAATATAATTTGAATGCTTTGCTCTGATTTTCCAGTAGTTGTTATTTTGGTACTTTTGCTATTGTTCTTTATCCATTTTATATTCAAATAGAGAAAAGCCAAGAAAATAGGACCACCCTTAAACATAGATAAGAATATTTTCAAATTCTGACAAAAAAATGCAGGGCTGCAAGTACTTGAAAAAACAAGAATTTAAGCTTGCAAAAGATCTAGTATGGATCTTTCGTGCAGAGTCCTAATTATTGAAAATTTAGTGAATGGTGGACAAAATTATGACATTGTTATATTATATGAAAGAATTGAAAGTTCATAAGATAAAAGTAGTGTGTACCTAATTTTTGAAATAGAATAATTTTGTAGCCTGGTTAGAGATTTGTATGTTAATATAGAGATAAACTAAATATATATACAACAATAATAACATAACCAGTGTAATCCCACAAAGTGGGGTCTGGGGAGGATAGAGTGTACGCAGAACTTACCTCTACCTTGGAGGTAGAGAGGTTGTTTCCGGTAGACCCTCGGCACAAGGACAAGCAACTCAATGCAGTATAAAATGTAATGGCAAAATACTATAAAATCATGATAAGGCAGTATGAAAAAAATATATATATCTACAAAAAAATGCCCTAAGTAGCTAGTGGTTTTCAACATGCCATGTCAATTTCTAAAAGAGCATGTCATTACGGACAAATGGAATTATTGAATCGAAGAATTTTCAAATATAAAAAGATGTTTGTCTTTTTGGACCAAAAAAGGAAACAATGCCATATAAGATGGTATTGAGGGAGTAATACTTTAGCTGTTGTACAGACAAGTTCCAAGGAAGCAAGTTAAACTTTTATATGAATTGAAATAGTCAAATCAAATAGAAGTTCCTTATTTAATGTAGACTTATCTGCTTATAAGCTGTTCAAAGTTAACCCCAGTAAAATGAAATACAAAACAAAGAGCCTAGAAAAGAGGAGTAAAAAGATCACAGCAACATTAGCGAACAATGACCATATGATAGTGGTGCCATGAAATCTTGAATGGTCATATGGCTTATTTCCTTTAATGAGGACAATACTAGTAACCAACCAGGAAATAATTGAGAACAGAGAACTATTATGAGGATGTTGTGGGCGTCTCTTTTGAGAATACTTTGTGCGCATTGACCAAGAAAAAGAAGTTCTGAAAGATATTGGGCCCTGTTTTCTTATTTTTCTAGTAACCGCTTCTAAAATATTTCCCTTTCTTTCACTATATATCACATGAGAAGTGGATGCAGACAGAAAATATGAAACCTCTCAATCATCATAAGCTAACATTATACAATAACCACAAAATGCCGTTTCATGTGTGCAAGATACATATAGACATGAGAACAAGTAACTAACAACAGGAAACAGGACAAGACTATTCCAACAAGTGTCAAAAGTTAGAGATAATGGACAAGAATTACCATGGAGAACGCCAGAATATTGCGGGGCAATCTCCTGTGAATGGATATAAATGGAAGATCAGTTCCATAAATGAAAACTTTTGCTTCACTGTTTCATAAAGTCTATATTTTTAAATGCTAACCTGAAGGTTGACAAGGAAGCCACAGTGACTAAATGCTTTCAGCCCTACAGCTAAAGTAAGCCAAGCAGATGCAATGGATGGATTTGGTGCCGTAGTTAAACCGATGAGAGCAAAACCAGGGCCGAAAAACCCAACTGACTGCAAAAGGAACAAATAAGTTGTGCTTGATACAAGTCTTACAGAGTGTGGCACAAAAACCAAATAATGGTATTCCACACAAAAAAAAGAAGATCATCTGATAACCAAGAAAGAGAAAAAAAAAAGCAATAATTGAATATTCCATTGAATCAAATATTCAACAAGCTTTAACTGAGCATGGAAAAAAAAAAATTAAGTAAGAAGTTGATCAACACTCCTGCTACTGAATAAGGCTGCTTTCAGCTTGCTCTTTGACCTGACTAATGCCACAAAAGCAGTGGCTTCTGAAAACCAGCCATTTCTGCACATGCTATTAGAAAATATTTAACTTTTAACACGTAAGAAATGTGCCTCGAAACAATTGTGGGATCCTTATATTAGTAGCCAGTGTTTAAAAGGTGGAGGAGACACAAGGGGGAGACCATTTTTCCAATAATGGGGCTGGACGTTCCCAAGTGACATATAACAACTATCTTCTGTTTTTGGTAATATAATAATTAACCATCTTTATAAAAATAGAATATCTATGATTACCAATAATAAGTGTAGAGATTTTGACCAAATATTTGATCCTTTAATCCACTATTTATGAGAAATAATATTATATGAATATATATATTTCATCATTAAAAGATTTTCCTTCATTATACAAAGTGTGATTAAGCTTAATTTTATGCATCTTTTTTGCCTATAACAGCGAAATTTATTTAAATGTCAATGTTGTTATTATAGGTGTATAACAAAAATTCTCTATAACAGCTAAAAAATTTCACACCCAACGATGCTGTTATAGAGAGATTTGATTGAACATACATTTTAATAAATCCTATGTCAAGAGCGGGTTACGTTTTGTAAAAAAAAAAAAAAAAAAAAACTAAAAAGCAATTATTTTGTAGTATAAAGGACGCTCATCATGAGGCGTAAAGCATGCATGAACCTTTTTGGGTATATAGGACTTACAACCCAAGGAAAGCATGTATGGGAAACATGGGGTGAGGAGACTTAGAAAGATGTCAGTCCCAGCGAAACTGTAGCCCATGTGATAGCATCCATAGAAGCTCTACTCCATTAAAGGACAAGTATGAAGCTTTGGAAGCTCCAAGGACCCTTGACAAGATCTCAAACCAAGAAGTTGAATGACAAGCTTATTAGTGATATTGATGTCACAACACATGTTTAATTGAATAGAACTGGATACCCTTATGCCCATAATATAGCATACAGGAAGGAGGAGCAATCCTAGCTAGTGCTCCATAGAAGCTCTACTCCATTAAAGGACAAGTATGAAGCTTTGGAAGCTCCAAGGACCCTTGACAAGATCTCAAACCAAGAAGTTGAATGACAAGCTTATTAGTGATATTGATGTCACAACACATGTTTAATTGAATAGAACTGGATACCCTTATGCCCATAATATAGCATACAGGAAGGAGGAGCAATCCTAGCTAGTGCCCTTCTCTTCTTCTTACTAGTTAATTGCATACCAAGTGTTTGTTCCCTAGCCAAGTTTCTAGTTTTCATTAGCTATAATCCCTAGAAGAAATTGCAAAACCAACTTTGTTTCGAAGATTACTTTAAGAATAGTGAACACACACAATTTTTTCCTCATGGGATGACCCCAACAAATATGACCTTACTACTCTTAAAGTCGAGGGGTAGGATTGGACCAGTTATCAAAACCACGATCCAGAGGAAAACCAAAAACCAGGGATATGGAGAAAATCTACCTGCATAACTTTCCGGGTTAGGGTCACACTTATGCCTTTTTGGATCATCATGTCTGACAGAACCCCAGCAAAATAGCCAGTCAATGCCATCATACTCCATGGAATGGCACTAAACCATGCTGCTTGTCTAAGATCAACATGATATATCTACAAGGACAGAAAGGTATATCACTAAAATCATCACAAAAAATGTATTAAAGTCTATCGGAGGATGCACTAATGACACCCATTTGCAACAGTTACTCACAGTTTTGAAGTAAATGGGCATCCATGATAGTATAACAAAGAATCCCTGCATCAAGAACAAAGAATTACTAACTAAGACTGAATAATCCAGAAACTAAGTATTACATAGGCCAAATACATAGACAGCTCCTTAAAGTTGACACAAATTTTCATTTAGACACTTTTACAAAGCCTGTTACCTATTAGACCCCTAACATATATAAAAAAATATATTATTAAACACCTCATGCAGATGTGGCACAAGCACTGGTTCTCACTAGGAGCTAGGCGCGTGAATCACTGAATTTATTTTCTCTCTTTTCTCCTATTTCTTCTTCAATAGGGAACCCTGCCATTATCTTTTTCCCCTATCATGACAGCTCACTAGGGTGCTATGAATAGATGAACAATATAGACCTAGAGAAAGGTGGACTGTAACTTAGTATTCTCTTTCTTGAAAGAAGAAAAGAAAAGAAATGTGCTTCCTTGACTTTTCATCCGGAGAAAATAGAGAAGAGCTACTCGATTCTTTTAGCTCTTTAAAAGAATGAAATCGGATTTGAATACCTGTATCTCCGGTGAAAGTAACAAAAATAAACTCGTCAAGATTTTCGCTGAGCAGCTTTTGAAGGTGAGATGAAGCTAACTGGAACAATCCCTTCCCCGTTTTCTTAGTCTTTACTTTCATTAGCCCATTGCTCATATTGTTAGTCAAAAAAATTCAAGTTGATGAAATACACTTCTTACAAGAACTGGCATACATAACCCAAATTGACAACCCCCAATAGCCCATAGAAGGGTGTTCGGGTTCTTGCGCTTAGTGGAAGCTCCAGCGTGGTGACTGTATTAGTGCCGGAGTTGTTCATTCGAGGGAAAAATTGTCCTCTGGAAAGGAAGATGACGGAAGGAAGGGTTACGCGAAGATGTTTTCTCTTTTCGCCTTTCTGTACTGACATATCTCTTTTTTCTTTGGTTTTTGCTGATATGTAATCTTTTTATTGGTTTGATTTTCCATGTAAAAAGAGTCCCAAGAGAGAGATTCACATATCTTGTCTGGGCTTGGAGCTGCTAAATTTGTGTTCAATAGGTACATTTTTTACATACGTTGAGTGTCTAATAGATAACAACTAAATTTGTGTTCAATAGGTACATTTTTTACATACGTTGAGTGTCTAATAGATAACAACTTAAGTTGAGGTGTCTACATGAAAATTCGTGGCAACTTTAGGGGGCTGTCTATGGATTTGGCCTATAAGATATTAAAGGTACACATATTTCCACATAGATTTGAATGTGAGGCAACAGAAACATGCATAGGCAAAGAGCCACTTGCTGCACAGTTTTTAAGTTTAGCAAACCAGAAGACTTCGACAGATATTAAAAACAGCAGCAAATAAATATATCTTGCACTAAGAGGAGACATACAATAAGTGCCTTCAGCATATTATGAAACTCAATAATTTGAAACAGAACTTCCTTCAGGATACCAATAATTTGCCATTTTTACGCCTATTATGATGGTGCTTAACAGATTCTTGATCCACTAAGATATGGACTTCTGGACAAGGCACTATAGATTAGCACCTCTATAAAGTTAAGCAAGCCAGCACATAAGTAGACAATGGTGCATTTTACTATTAGAAATAGATATGTGTACCCAGCTATGCATGACATTTGCAACAATTATAGACCATGTCGGTAGTTTGGAGAGTAAACGCCTGAAAGGAGGGATCCCTTTGCTTGTTTTTGATTTACCCTCAACTCCTGTGTGTATCTGCCCCTTGTTCTGTATATACCTCAACTCATGAATGGATATTTGCCGACTACGTTCTGGAGTACTAGAGGTAGCAGAAACCCACACCAAAACCCATAGGAATCCGGACAAGCCAAATATCACAAATGGTCCAAATAGGCCACCTTGTGACATAAGTATAGGAGAAAGGGTAAGTCCAATAGCACTTCCGAGCTGAAAACCAGCCATGGCAAGTCCGACAGCCCTTGAGCGCTCAGTCGGAGGAAACCATCTACAAGGAGAAGCACCAAGGAATTTAAAAGCTACATGTTAAACCAGATCTTTCAGTTGTACATACTACTACTGCAACTGAATAGTATATCACAGAGACCATATTATAAATATTCAGAAGGTTCTTGACTTCCATACCTTGCAATCATATTATTCATGCAAGGAAGAGCGACCCCTTCTGCAATGCCTAGCAGCATCCTCGCGGCAAGTAATGCCCATAACGATGCTTCTGCTGCCCAAGGAGTTAGAAGTGTGGCCATAGACCACAAAGCCACACCCCATGCCATGACTAACTTACCTCCATAGTAATCCACCAGAGTCCCCCCAGCTATTGGCGAGATTAGGTAGCCCCAGAGAAATGATGACTGCCATTAGTAACTATTTATCAATCAAAACATTGAATATCAAATGCAAGGTCATAATAGAAATGGGAACATGATTCGTTAGTCGATTTCTTTCGTTATAAGTAAGCGATTTTGTTCGTATATTATTATAGCTTCTCTAGTAACACATGAATTCAAAAATTGGCCAGTACCTTGAAAATCTAGTTGTTTGGCTCAATTCAAGAAATGCATATTTATCAGGAAAACGCTTTACCATAAAAGACTACAACAATGCACTTGGTGGTGTGTATTAGTATCTTTCCAAGCAAATAATTAATTCGATGCTTATGTTTTATCAAAAAGGTCACAACTAAGAGAATTCAGTTTGGAAACAAAGGTTTCATGCTCATAGTTACTGAATAACTCTCTCGTCTCAATCTGTTTGTCTTTCTTTCTTTTTTGGTCTATTTAAAAAAGAATACCTCTTTACTTTATTGGCAACGCTTTAATTCCAACTTCCACATAGCATGTTTAAGACCACGGGATTAAAAGGCATTTTGATACATTCTACGTATCTTTAATTTAAGACCACAAGATTCACAAATCTTTTTTAGTTTCTTAGTAGACCTTTGCCATAGAAACCAAATATTTTATTCTTGAAGATGGAGTTGTGTTTGGTTAAAATTTTTGCAAAAAATATTTGATTGTTTGAATATACTGAAAGGTGAAAAAATTGAAAATAAGGTTTTAGTTGTTTTTCAAATTTCAAAATACCACTTCAAGTTGTACTGGAATTTTCATGGCCAAGCGCTGCTTTTCAAATAAAGTGCAAAAAGGAATTCGGAAAAAATTGAATAATTCTCATGTCCAAAACGAATCTAGGGGTGGCAAAACTAGCCCAAACCCATTTGACCCGCCCAACCCGCCCAAGTTTCAATGGGTTTGGGCTAGAGTGATTTTGAAGATGGGCTAATTTGGGCTAGCCCAAGTTGACCCATCACAAATCACCAGCCCAAACTGGCCCATCAAATGAGCCCAAATTGACCAATCAAATGTCCTCCATTCATAAGTTAAAAGCTACAAAACATGATTAACTTCTTTTTTAATTATTATTCAAATTTATTTTTGTAATTATTTTTATTTTTAAAATGTTTATTTTTTTTGAAAAAAATATTTTTATTTTGTTTTTTAATTTTTTTATATGTTTTATTTCCTTATTTAAATTTTTTTACTAGTAACTTTTTATTTTTAAGTTTTTAATTTTTTTTTCTTGAGGGTCTATGTTTATCCGCTTTTGTTTAACCTATTTTCGACCCATCCATATCCGACATATGTTTGCCGCTCTTAGTTATGTACAAGACAACATTAAAAAATATATAAATAAGACAAAGGAGTAAAAGAGAGAAATCTGACAAAATCAAAATTCATTACATCAATTAACATTTAATTTTCTTTTGATTTATTTTCAGAATAATTTCGAATATAATTTATGTACTAGGATAACTTATAAGGAAATATTTACAGTGAATATCTTTATTATTTTAAGTAAAAGCATAGGTTTGAGTTTTTGTTTTTTTTCATATCCAAAAAGTATTTAAATTTGATTTTCAAAACACCATTTATTTAGAAAAGCATGAACCAGAGAATATTTACAATCAAAAAATATGGATATTTTTAATTTCTTAAAATAGTGAAAAGGTGAGTTAAATTGAGCGGATTGAGTTATGGCCTTAATTCTTCATTTAACTTCATTTCCGGTAAATCTTAAAAAAAACTTTAGGCAAGGTTGGGCTTTGCCCCATTTACAGGTTCAACCCATCTTGACCCACCCAACTTTAGCCCAAATGGCCCATTTGCCACTCCTAAACGAGTCCTTAAACTCCGTATCAAGTCAAAATCAAATTGAGAAAACGAGAAAAAAATGTAAGTACCTGAACAACGCCAGCAAAAGATTGACGCCAACCATGAGATAGCGATAAAGGAACTATAGCTACTGACATAACAACTCTATCAGCATTACATAAAGCCAAAGACAATGCTAACATTGCCACCACTTTCACTCTCTCCGAAGTAATAAACTCCACAAACCTCTCTTCTCTAACTGATTTAGCATCATCTGAAGAAGCTCTTATTCTCCAAAATGAATTACTCCGATTCAAAAATTCAGTTCTGACAACACTGTTAGCAGTAAATGATTTGAAACAATTGTGATTATTGGACGTCAATTTGCAGTTTGAAGGCAACTTCAAGTTGAATACTAATTGTCTATTAAACGAATTAGGTTTCCTGAAGGTTGAAGCAGGGCTCAGATATTGGAGAGTCGCCGGAGAAGTCATCTTCAGATTATTCCTACTGTGCTGTTGTTGGTGGTGGTTTATAATTTTATGTGACGACAAAAAAAGCCCTGATTTTGCATTTAATTACGGATGATGTTTAAACACAAGAGTGTTGACTCCAAAATGAGATAATAAGTTGAATTTGTAAATGAGGTATAGGGTATATGAATTCTTTAATCTATTTTTGATTAATGAAAAATGTATATGTGGATTCACTTATAGATGACTTAAATATATGTAAATCAGTATGCTAATGATTTGGACGAATGTGTTTGTGTTATGGGTTTGAGCTAGATATATATGTGTGTGTTACAGTGCGATATTGAATAATATGCTTAAATGAAGTTAATATTTCAAACCGGACCAAAACTAGAGAGAATGAGAGAGAGAGAAAGAAAGCTTCAATATAAATTCTAATACAATATTTTGGATCTGAAAAAACCAACCCTTAAAAGTAGGGGAATGCCCCCTATTTATAGTTTTTCTCTATGTGTCTTTCATACATCATCAAACCCTTTTAGAATAAAGGAAGCCCTAATATGAATAAGGTTTGGTCGTACGGTCTGACACCCGTACAACTGACAGTAATAGGTGGCAAAACGATCTTCACACATGGCAATTGAACAATTGATTAACCGACCAAGCCGATCGCACGGTCGTGAAGAAACGGACTAACGGTCGCGATCAACTCGGTGTGTATAAACCGGAGCCAACGGCCACGATCGACTCGGCCGTATG